>NC_085867.1:19155704-19223204 GCF_034702125.1 Engraulis encrasicolus | reverse complement strand
CGCTGTTGGTTGGCTATTATTTATTTATTTTTGTTTTCAGGGGCCTTTTCTGCTTTTATTCACAGCAAAGTGAAGTGGGAGAGAGGGACAGGGCAGGGCTAGCAGAAGGCAGTCTCGAACCTGGGTCCCCACAGGCAAGTAGCCCGTTAATGGCGTATTGGCACTGTGCGTCACTGCACCCCTGTTTGTGTTTTTAACAGCTTTTCCTCAAGCTGTTTTTATTTTCCATATTATGTCTATCACATCAGTCTAGCACTTGAACTTAATGTGAACACTGAGCATCAGACATCTCAAAGGTCTTCTTTGGGCAAACATGGGTTTTGGCAAGAGATCAGGCACTATAGAAAGCTTGAGAGAACTGAAGAAAGTGGAAGATGAAAGGAGCGAAGAGAAGGAGTGGATGAGAGAAAGAGAGGAGGAGGAAAGGAAATGGGAGGGGACAGAAAGAGAGGGGGGGGTTGACAGAGCAGAAGTTGTTGCCCGATTTTGAAACGCTTCACATCATCATGACTTCCATTAGCTACAGAAGTAACTTGTCTTTAATGAGTTGTGCACAGTGTCCAGTCTAATTACTTTGTACACACACACGCGCACACACACGCGCACACACACACACACACACACACACACACACACACACACACACACACACACACACACACACACACACACACACACACACACACACACACACACACACACACACACACACACACACACACACACACACACACTAAATCCACCGGCCCCTCTGCTCAGAGAAGCGCATCAGTCAATGCAAACACTTTTAATGACCTTTTAATATGCAGCATGTTGCACCCACACTCATCATATCTCCATACATTACTCATTTCTCTCTCTCTCTCGCTCTCTCTCTCTCTCTCTCTCTCTCTCTCTCTCTCTCTCTCTCTCTCTCTCTCTCTCTCTCTCTCTCCCTCGATCAGTCCCCCCCTCTCTCTCACACACACACACACACACACACACACACACACACACACACACACACACACACACACACACACACACACACACACACACACACAGAGAGAGAGAGAGCCAGCTGCTGAGTTATCAGAGTGTGCAGTCTCTAATCATGGGGAAGTGTTGGCGTGTGGGAGAGTGTGGAGCTGGAGCGTGTGCAGAGCAGATCAGAGCAGCATCCGCTAGCTAGGCTAATGCTGTGTGGCAGCCCTTCAGAGAGAGTAGAGAGAGAGAGGTTCCATTGGCCCATTGTTTCCTGGTTCTATTATGGCCCCCCATAGGCAGACCTAGGCAGACCTAAGGACTGTTCTATTCATTGTAGGAGCATTATGACACGTCCCTTTAGGCAGACCGGAACCTGGTCGCGTTAGGTGCCCATAGAAACCTATTATGTTGGCATATCTCTATACTTAAAGAATCTCTGGTACTATCATGTCTGCTGATGTGTTGCCAATAAGTGTCTCATTGATATGGGGGAGGAGAGGGGGGCTCTGGGAGGAGAGGTGTGTGTGTGTGTGTGTGTGTGTGTGTGTGTGTGTGTGTGTGTGTGTGTGTGTGTGTGTGTGTGTGTGTGTGTGTGTGTGTGTGTGTGTGTGTGTGTGTGTACGTGTACGTGTGTGTACGTGTGTGTACGTGTGTGTACGTGTGTGTGTGTGTGTGTGTGTGTGTGTGTGTGTGTGTGTGCGCGTGTGTGTGCGTGTGCGTGTGTGCGCATGTGTGTGTGTGGGAGAGAAGAGAGGATGGGGATTGGGGGTCGGGGCGGGGAGCAGAGCGAACTGACAGACGCTCGCTGGAGAAGCGTTTTGCTGCATAGCAATTAAAGATGAAGGCTACTCCAGTCCGTCCGTGCCAAGATAGACGCACACACTGAACACATAACAAGCATGGACGCGGACACACACGCATGCTCACGCGCACACACACACACGCACACACACACACACACACGTACAGTGAATATGCACACGAAAGACATGCACACACACACACTCACGGTTCTCTTGACTCTGAGACAGACAGACGTGCAGACACACACAGACTTGTCAGCTGGAGCTGCAGAGTTGCACAAATTCACTGTCAAACACACGCACTCGCACACACACCCGCACTCACACACACCCCTGCCTCTTGTCGGTGCGTCTCATCATCACCTCTGGAGACATGATGCATCCAGTCTAGTTTTGCTCTGAATGTCTCCTGACATTACCATCCAGACATAGATATCTGTCTAGTACTTGAACTTCTCTGAGCTTCTCAAACTGTCAGGAAAATACATGCACAGGCACAGGCGCGCACGTGCACACACACACACACACGCACACACGCGCGCGCACATACACTCACACGCGCGCGCACATACACTCACACGCGCGCGCACATACACTCACACACACGCGCGCGCGCATGTACGTATTATATAATCTGACACACACACAAGCATACACATGTCCGCACATACACAAGCATATAGAGACACATATGGGGTGTAAATAATAATCGATATGTATCGATGCATCGATCCTTCGGCCGACGATCGTTTTGTATCGTGGAGCATTCTGAAGTGTCGGAAATTAATCAAATAGCTGGCCCGTACCCAATGCTAATTGTGCAACATTATAGAAGTGGAAAAGTAATTGGAAAAAAATCAATTTGAATCTAAATCGTATCGTGGGGCATTAAGAAACTGCCTTAAGAAACCGATATCGTATCGTCATGGAAGCTGTGATTTACATCCCTAGAGACACATGTAAATCTATTCAGTACATACACACGTTTTAGCTGTGCATGTTGTCATCACATAGATGGCTGGATGGACAGATGGCTCTCTGCAAGTAAAAAAAAATGGTAAAAACGACATTTGGACGGGTTTTTCTGTCGATTACTTGCCATAGACATGCAGGCACGCACGCATGCACACACACACACACACACACACACACACACACACACAGACACACGCAAATGTAAATGTATACAGACTCTGCTTCTGTCATCACAAAGTCAGACACGTTGAGCATCACGGCCCCAAAAAGTGCATGAGGAGACAGCCGCAGAGTACTGAGTGGCAGGTTCATCAGAAACTCTCTCAGCACGTCCACGTCCACTTCCACACAGCACCTCCTCTCCCATAGCACCTCCTCTCCCATAGCACCCCCTCTCCCACTCCATCACCTCCTCTACCCCTCCACCTCCTCTACTCCTCCACATTCTCTCTCACTCCCCCACCTCCTCTCTCACTCCCCCACCTCCTCTCTCACTCTTCCACCTCCTCTCTCTCTCTCCCACCTCCTCTCTCATTCCCCCACCTCCTCTCTCACTCCTCCACCTCCTCTCTCTGTCTCCTCCACCTCCTCTCCCACAGCACCCCCACTTCCACATAGCATCTCCTCTCCCATAGCACCTCCTCTCCCATAGCACCCCCTCTCCCATAGCACCCCCTCTCCCATAGCACCTCCTCTCCCATAGCACCTCCTCTCCAACTCCATCACCTCCTCTACCCCTCCACCTCCTCTACTCCTCCACGTCCTCTCTCACTCCCCCACCTCCTCTCTCACTCCCCCACCTCCTCTCTCACTCCTCCACCTCCTCTCTCTCTCCCACCTCCTCTCTCATTCCCCCACCTCCTCTCTCACTCCTCCACCTCCTCTCTCTGTCTCCTCCACCTCCTCTCCCACAGCACCCCCACTTCCACATAGCATCTCCTCTCCCATAGCACCTCCTCTCCCACTCCATCACCTCCTCTACTCCCCCACCTCCTCTCCCACAGCACCTCCTCTCTCTCTCTCCTCCACCTCCTCTCCCCTTCCCCCACCTCCTCTCCCACTCCTCCACCTCCTCTCCCCTTCCCTCACCTCCTCTCCCCTTCCCCCACCTCCTCTCCCACAGCACCTCCTCTCTCTCTCCTCCACCTCCTCTCTCTCTCTCCTCCTCCTCCTCTCACTCCTCCATCCCCCTCTACTCCACTCCCTCTTCCACTCATGTCTCCTGTCATCCACAGTGCACCCCCCCCCCCATCTAGTCTGTCACTCAACACCACCTCCACCCCAGACACTCCCACTCCACCACCACCTCTCCCACCTCCATCCTCCGACTCACCCCTCCACCCCTCCCTGTCTCCAGCTGTGCTCCTCTGTTCCTCTGCGCCTCCTCCTCCTCCTCCTCCTCCTCCTCCTCCTTCTTTCACATCTCCTTCCACCCTGTGTTCTCCTCAAAACCCCACCCAGGCAGACACCCACTGGGAATGTCGCACTGTGATTGTGTCAAAAAATAAGGGACATGACAAGAATAGATGCTCAGAGTTCTCCGTCTCAAGAGTTTTCTCTCTTTTTTTCACTTCTGAAAAGTTTTCTTTTTTTTCTCCGTTTGTTTATCTTTTTGCCAAATGTCTGGTAACTTTTCTTTTTCCACGTCAGAGTGTGGAACACTGTGCCTTGCGAGAGGTCACGAATGTGTCTGTTAAAAGTGATGTTGAAGGTGCGCCGATTTTGATGAGCTTTTCTTCGGATATCATGTTGACTTGCTGAAGTGGTATATCTGCGTGTGTGTGTGCACGGGCACACTTCTGGTTGACTGACTGGTGTTTCTGTGCTCATGGTTTTTTAAAGTGCTTTGTTGGTTGCAACGCAATTACTCCTTGCCAACCAAATAATCCAGACATCAAATTAATAATAATCGATGTGGTAATTATCCTACCTTGAGTATTTTTGGGGGGTGCTTTTCAAGCCTTTTCTAGGTTTTTTTTTCATGAGACACGATAGTGGGCGAGAGACAGGAAGCTAGTTGGGAGAGAGAGAGACGAAGGGTTGGCAAAGGACCCGGGCGGGACTCGAACCCGGGTTAACCTCGTAGTAGACAAGTGCCCTACCGTTAGCGCCACGGTAGGACCAGCAATGACACTTTCAGGAAATGCAGCCCTGGTTGGCTGGCTGCCCTCATTGCACCCATGTGATTGGCTGTTGTGTGGTCATGTGGTTTCAGATCACGCTGGATGTGCTAGCGGACATGGGTCACGAGGAGCTGAAGGAGATTGGCATCAACGCCTACGGCCACCGGCACAAACTCATCAAGGGCATCGAGAGACTCCTAGGTGGACAACAAGGTATAATACACACATGCACACACGCACGCACGCACATGCACACATGTGCATGCACAGACACACACACACGCACGCACAGACATAAACACATGCGAACGTACACACACACACACACACACACAAAGTCATCAAGGGCATCAAGAGACTACTGGGCGGACAGCAAGACACACACGCACGTGCGCGCACGGTTAGGTACAGAAGTACACCTTGTCTTTCATGAGTTGTACACTGTGCTCAGGCTAATCACATTACACACACACACACACACACACACACACACACACACACACACACACACACACACACACACACACACACACACACACACACACACACACACACACACACACACACACACACACACACACACACACACACACACACACACACCAATACATAAAGATGTACAACTTGCCTTTAATGAGTTGTGTGTACTGTGTTTGGTATAATTGCTAATATATCAACATACACACAGACAATATGCAGGCACTCTAGTCTACATATGTTTTGGGGTTGCTGTTTGCCATTTCCAGCAATAATGAGCTTGTTTGACGTTGCATACAGAGAATGTAACTCATTTTGCTTCACAGTTTGACAAAATGACTCAGGACACAGATACAGTGCCCTCCATTATTATTGGCACCCCTGGTTGAGATGTGTTTTTTAGCTTCCAATTATTATTATTTTTCTCTAAATAATATGGGACCTTAATGGAAAAAAAGAGAAAAATCCAACCTTCAATACAAGTGCATTTATTCAGTGGGGAAAAAATCCCACATAAAGAAATAATTATTTGACATCAAATAATGTGTGTCACAATTATTAGCACCCCTGTTGTTAATATTTTGTACAACCCCCTTTTGCCAACAAAACAGCACCTAATCTTCTCCTATAATGTTTCACAAGATGGGAAAGGACAGAAAGAGGGATCTTCAGCCATTCCTCTTTGCAGAATCTCTCTAAATCATCCAGAGACCTGGGTCCTCTCCTCTGTACTCTCCTCTTCAGCTCACCCCACAGGTTCTCAATGGGGTTGAGGTCTGGGGACTGAGATGGCCATGGGAGGAGCTTGATTTTGTGTCTGGTTAACCATTTCTGTGTAGATTTGGCCATATGTTTAGGGTCATTGTCTTGCTGAAAGACCCAGTGACGACCCATCTTCAGCTTTTTGGCAGAGGGCAACAGATTTTGATTTAAAATGTCCTGGTATTTCAAAGTATTCATGATGCCATGCACCCTAACAAGCTTCCCAGGGCCTTTGGAAGCGAAACAGCCCCACAGCATCACTGACCCACCCCCATACTTCACAGTGGGTATGAGGTGCTTTTCAGCATGCGCATCTTTCGTGGCACGCCAGACCCACTTAGAGTGTTTGTTGCCAAAAAGCTCAATCTTGGTCTCATCTGACCAAAGCACACGGTCCCAGTTGAAGCCCCAATACCGCTGGGCGAACTCCAGACGTTTGCGTTTATGATTGTGGGTGAGGAAAGGTTTTCTCCGTGCATGCCTCCCAAACAGCTTGTTGGCGTGTAGACAGCGCCTGATGGTTGATTTGGAGACTTTGTGACCCCAGGATGCTACCATTTGTTGTAATTCTGTAACAGTGAGCTTTGGAGATCTTTTGATTTCTCTTACCATCCTCCTCACTGTGCGTGGTGGCAAAATAAACTTGGGTCCTCGTCCAGGCTTGTTTACCACTGTTCCAGTTGTTTTGAACTTCTTAATTATTCCTCTCACAGTAGATATGGGCAGCTGCAGTTGAGTGGCAATCTTCTTGTAGCCTCTGCCTGACCTGTGAAGGTCGACGCACATCTGCCTCACTTGTATGCTGTGTTCCTTTGTCTTTCCCATGTTTAAGAGTGGATAAGAGAAATGGCCTCGGTGTCACGTCATAGTTATACCCCAGGGAAACAGGAAGTGATGAATTACTAATTAAATGTTCCTACATACTCTGGTAAACTTTGTGAACTACTGTAGAAATGACAGAAATGCTTCAATTATATTTATTTCCTGGGAATTGTTAAGGGTGCCAATAATTGTGGAACAGGTGATTTAATGAAAAATAATTATTTTTTAGTCAGGGATTTTTTTTATTTTCCTACAATTCATTTGAGTTGAAGGCTACATTTTCCTAAAATTTTCAGTGTGACAGTATTCTTCTGCAATAAACACTGAATTTATTTTAAGGCTTTTAACACATCTCAACCAGGGGTGCCAATAATTATGGAGGGCACTGTACATGTGGTACACTATGCTAGCAGCAAGTTGAAACATCTTTTTGCTGAATATTCATTTCCTGTTTAGAGGGGAGTTGTGCTGCATACACACTTTTGTACAAAGTGCAATCTGGACTCTGCGAGTACCGTTTTCTGGATGCAATAAGTGTGTGTGTGTGTGTGTGTGTGTGTGTGTGTGTGTGTGTGTGTGTGTGTGTGTGTGTGTGTGTGTGTGTGTGTGTGTGTGTGTGTGTGTGTGTGTGTGTGTGTGTGTGTGTGTGTGTGTGTGTGTGTGTGTGTGTGTGTGTGTGTGTGTGTGTGTGTGTGTATGCGCATGCGCGTGTGTGTGCATGTGTGCCTGTGCATGTCTGTGCCTGTGCCTGTGCATGTGTGACTGCTTAATAGGTGAGCATATCACCATTAAATTGTTTTCTATTATTAACCTTGAGCAATATCTGTGTGTTTTGTTGTGTTGTGTTGTTTGTGTGTGTGTGTGTGTGTGTTATGTGTGTTATGTGTGTGTGTGTGTGTGTGTGTGTGTGTGTGTGTGTGTGTGTGTGTGTGTGTGTGCCCAGGTGCCAACCCATACCTGACATTCCACTGTGCCAGCCAGGGCACGGTGCTCATAGACCTGGCACCGGACGATAAGGAGTTCCAATCGGTGGAGGAAGAGGTAAGGGTGTGTGCGTGTGAGTGTGCGTGTGTGCGTGTGCGTGTGCACGAGCGTGTGCGAGCGAGGTTGTGTGCGAGCGAGCGTGACTGTACGTGAGCGTGCGTTGAGTTACAGTAGTGTGAGCGAGCGAGTGTTTATGTGTGCGTGTGCATGTGTGTTTATGTGTGCGTGTGTATGTGTGTTTATGTGTGCGTGTGCGTGTGCGTGTGTGTGTGTGTGAGTTTATGTGTGCGTGCGTGTGTGTGTGTGTGTGCGCATGAGTGTGAGTGGAGGAGGCCTTCCTCTGGCTACTGGCCCAGAACTCGGTCGTCCTTCTCTGTCATCCGTCCACCCTGCTGTCTCCAGGGAGACTTTCTTACTCACTCTCCATCCCTCTTATCCTCCCTCTCCACCCCCTTCTCTCCATCCCTCTTATCCCCCCCCTCTCCACCCCCTTCTCTCCATCCCTCCCTCCCCCCCCCCCCCCCCCCCTCTCTCCCTGTCTTCCTCCCCACATGTGGTGTCTTTATCTGGTTCTCGTGTTTCCGTACCGCTGATGTCTTGTGTTCACGGCACACTCTCTCCTCTATATCTCTATTTTTCCTCTGTCTGGTTTTTTTTCTCTCTACTTACATTGTTTCTGTCCCTCCCACAGTCCACATTTGTTTCTGTCTTGCTATCTATCCTCTTATTTGTTGTCCCCCTCTCTTCTCGCCCTCTCTCTTTCTCTCTCTCTCTCTCTCTCTCTCTTTCTCTCTCTCTCTCTCTCTCTCTCTCTCTCTCTCTCTCTCTCTCTCTCTCTCTTTCTTAATCTGTCTTTTTTTGCTTGTGCCTCTTTATCACTTTACTTCTCTCTTTACATCTCGCTATCCGTCTTGTTCTTCTGCCTCTGCCTCTTTGTCCCATATCTGGTGTTCGCTTGGCTGTTCTTCACATTCTTGCCTGTTGTGTGTTATCTGTTTTGGGTGTGAGGGTGCTAATTCTACCGTGGTGTATTATCCGAATGTTTTATACTCTTGTATTCTCTCTCTCTCTCTCTCTCTCTCTCTCTCTCTCTCTCTCTCTCTCTCTCTCTCTCTCTCTCTCTCTCTCTCTCTCTCTCTCTCTCTCTCTCTCACAGCTGCAGAGCACTATCCGAGAGCACAGAGACGGTGGGAACGCGGGGGGAGTCTTCAGCAGGTACAACATAATCAAGGTGAGAGCACAACGTCCTCCATCGTAATCAGCCATACCCCATCCTCTACCTGTTCAATGCCACAAACAGGAACCAAGCAAGAAGAACAGTTGGGGTTTTTTCTTTTCTTTTTTAGACAGACTTTCAAGTGGCAGTCAGAAAATGGTAGCTTCTTTTGAATCACAGATTTGTAAGTAAGCGTAAGTCAGTGGGGGGAAAAAAGCCACCCTTACCGAATGAAAGCCGGTTGGTTTGCTGGGGACAATCCAAGCATTCATCTTGAGTTCAATCATGCCTGGATGGAACATGAGGGCCAGAGGCACCAACCATGTTTGACCAGTGAGGGGGCACCACACTACATAAGCTTTGCAAATATTCTTCATAAAGGGGGTCACCCGGGAGGTATAGTGCCCAGGGGCACCACTTCCGTTAAATACAGCCCGTGTTCAATATGTGTTTTCTAGCTGAATGCGGCCCAAAGCCTGGGTCTTTTCAAGAGCCCAGACATCTCCCAAGGGGGGCTTGTCTGTGTATGATTTTGTGAGATAACTGACTGTGTGTGTGTGTGTGTTGTTTCTGGTGTCTCTCTCTCTCCACAGATCCAGAAGGTGGTGAATAAGAAGCTGAGAGAGAGATACGCACACCGGCAGAAAGAGATCGCAGACGAGAACCACAACCACCATAACGAGCGCATGCTCTTCCACGGTACGCATGCATCCTTTTTTTCCAGAAGGCTTGTGTGCTTTATTTATTGTAGGACAGTGACAGAAGGACAGGACACAAGTGGAGAGAGAGAGACAGGGAAGGACTGGCAAATGACCCAAGCCAGAATCGAACCTGGGTCGCCGGCGTAGTAACCCCGTGCCCTACAGTTAGGCCGCGGTAGGGCCTCATACCTCCACTTCTGTAGATATATCCACTCACATACAGTACTGTACATTGGTCCTGGAGATGCATGAATGAATTAACCAGAAAAAACCTAACCCTACTTAGCATCTGAACTTGTTGTTCTATATACTGTATTTCCTGTGCACTTTATATCTGCTAGTGATGTTGGGTATGTGTATGTCCTCGATTGTAAGTCGCTTTGGTTTAAAAGTGTATGCCGAATGCAATGGAATGGAATGGAATGGAATTAACCAGCTCACACCATAAAAAACTGTTTGATGAGTATGATGTGGTAACAACAAGAGAGCATACGATGTACCCTGTACATTTGCCCACTTGGTTTGCCCTGATTGCTTGTTCACTATCCTCCGCCTCCTTCTCTATATTGCATCCCTCTTAGTCCATGGGACAGACCAGATTGCAATGGTTGCTTATACTTTTTGAAAAGATTTACGTCTTTAGGAAACATTTTTTTATAATGACCTTTTTGGACCCTTCACAGAGCGGAGGTAGTGTTATCAGTTGTGTTAATTACACTAGCCTTTATAAAAAAAAACGTTGTTTCTTTCTTCTATCAAAATGGGGGGTGAAATGTCCAACAAGTCGTCCGGTTGCTTACACCCCAAATTCTCTGCCTGAATGGCAATCCTCCCAGATTTCCCTGAAGAAGAGTCTCCTGGTAATTGTGGGGGCAGGCCAGCAGCAGCCGTGCCCTGCCAGGTCTCCGGCTTGCCCTAATTTGAGTGATGCATCGCCGCGTCGGAGCCCTGACAATTAACACTAATTACCTGCCACTGTAACTTACTGTTAACCGAATTATAATGCCTCCTCCTCTGCCCTGATGATACTCCTGTTCGTGCGTGCGTGCGTGTGTGTGTGTGCGTGCGTGTGTGCGTGTGTGTGTGTGTGTGTGTGTGTGTGTGTGTGTGTGTGCGTGTGCGTGTGCGTGTGCGTGTGCGTGTGCGTGTGCGTGTGCGTGCGTGCGTGCGTGCGTGCGTGCGTGCGTGCGTGCGTGCGTGCGTGCGTGCGTCTCTATGTGTGAGTGCATTTGTCTGTGTTGTGTATACACATGTGTCTTTATTCCTGTGAGTGATTTGAAAGATTAATGGTAGAGGTCCATCCCCCCTCCTCTCCCCCGTCACCAAATGTGACTAATGGGACATGGTGACCATACAGTCACTCTGTCCGCCCCCCCACTGCGACCCATTGCCACCACAGCAGGCCAGACCAGCCCACTGAGAGGCCGAGATCCCCTTCCTAGTCAGAGGATTGACGTGTGGACTGCAGCCGACGCCACATTATTATTATTATTGCGTTTAGATCGTTTAGATCGCTCGTAATTTCATTAGCACGGGCGCCGCGCCAAGATTAGCGTTAAACGTAATTAGCGACGGCCTTAAAACTAAATGAGTCGCGGGGTCGTTTGGATGGCGGCAGCAGAGTAGATTGAGGTACTTTACGAGCGTGAGTGTGCGTAATGTGCTAGTGTATAGGTGTGTGCGGTAATGGGAACATTGTAACCATGGCTGGCAGGGGAGGCGACAAGGGGGGACAAAGGGGTCAGTTGTCTCGGGCCCAGGGAGATGGGGGGCCCATAATTGGGTCCTCGTTGCATTGAATGGATTGGGTGGGGGGCCCTATTACATTGCTTTGTCCTGGGCCCAGCCAAAGCTGTCAGCGGCCCTGATGGCTGGTGCGTGGGGTTCCTAATGCCTAATAGACTGTCGCCTTGCTTACATAGTCAGTAGACTCAGCTGAACTGTAGATGCAGCCAGCCATGCACTGGTTCTCCTCAGATGAGAGAGTTGGTGTTCTCCTGTGTCACTCTTTCTTCCTCGCCCCCTATCTCTACCCAACATAATCATCCTTTTCTTCTCTCCCATCTTGTCCAACAGCCATGTTCCGGTTATCCTTGGTTGGTTTGATGTCAATTGTTCTCTCGCTATCTCACTGTCAAATCTTTTCTCTCTCTCTCTCTCTCTCTCTCTCTCTCTCTCTCTCTCTCTCTCTCTCTCTCTCTCTCTCTCTCTCTCTCTCTCTCTCTCCCCCCCCCTCTCAGCCTTCAGGTTTCTTCCTCCTCCTCCTCCTCCTCCTCCTCCTCCTCCTCCTCCTCCTCCGACCTCTAGTTTTCCTCTTGAGAAAATGCTATTGCCTTCATGCGTGTGTCTCTCCATCTCTCTTTCCCTCTTCCTTTCCCTCTTTCGTCTCTTCCAGGTTCTCCGTTCATCAACGCCATCATCCACAAGGGCTTTGACGAGCGGCACGCCTACATCGGCGGCATGTTCGGCGCGGGCATCTACTTTGCAGAGAACTCCTCCAAGAGCAACCAGTATGTCTATGGCATCGGCGGCGGCACCGGCTGCCCCACGCACAAGGACCGCTCCTGCTACATCTGCCACAGGTCAGGCAGGGGGGAGTGGGGGTGGGGGACGCATGGGAAACAGATGGGACATTTGTCAAGTTTGTGGCGCTGATGCCCTGATGATGATTTCGTTTGTTCAGTTTCTGTTTAGACACTGCTGTGTTGTCATGCTACTTCCTTGTGTACAAATGTACAGACACAACTTGTTGACAGGACTTAACCTAATATACAGAACTTTTTGACCAGTTTTGTTGGTGTGGGAAATTCTGACAATGTCATGGAGTAGAGTAGACCAGAGATACCATATTGATCCTGAAGGAACATGGAATTTCATCCTTTTGTGTGTCAGTCAGGAGATGTCAGTGAATAGTGGCGAGGTTCAGTAGCTAAAACACATGTACTTATGTGAGTCGTTTATTTTCACTTAACAATCAATCTGTCAATGTCACATTAAAAAACTAAGAGCATATGCTTCAAACAGTCCTAAGTCTTATACAATCTCTCATCTCTCTCTCTCTCTCTCTCTCTCTCTGCTCTGCGTGTAGACAAATGCTGTTCTGCCGGGTAACGCTGGGCAAGTCCTTCCTGCAGTTCAGTGCCATGAAGATGGCCCACGCGCCCCCGGGCCACCACTCTGTCATCGGCCGGCCCAGCGTCAACGGCCTGGCCTACGCGGAGTACGTCATCTACCGCGGAGAACAGGTGAGACACACCACCACCACCACCACCACTCCAACCTGATGGACTACAACACACTTTATTTCGCCTTGTCTTTCCTTGGGCATAGACCAGGGTTGAGGAACCTATATCTCAAAAGCTGTTTACGGCCCTTGAGGCCGTTTGCTCTGGCCTCCGATATCATTTTAATGTTATACAGCTTCACATGCTTGACAACATGTTTTGTCAAGGAATCTTAGAAATTACATTTGCAATACAATCAAGTCACATGTCAGGGGACTTAGAGGAGGGGGGTCTGGTTTAAATGTGACTATAGGCCTAAAGTGCAGGGGGAAATCCTGGTTTCAGGGCTTGACATTCATTTTTTTTCGCTTTCAGGACACTGTGGCTAGTGGTTTTCCCCGAGGCACTAGCCATCCAGCTATTCTACAAGCCACAAATTTGATTTAATTTTTTTATCATGACACTGTACATTTCAACTCAGAAGATGAGGTGCTTAAAGCAAGACGATGAGTGCATGGGTTTTCTAGAACTACATGGACATAAAACAAACACATAGAAACTGAGTAACTGAGCTTTTTCTTGAACTTAAATACAAAAATTGATACATAAGGGGCAAAGTGCAGAATATATGTTATTCTGATATGTCGTACCATAGAATAAGCTACCTGCCAAATTGGCTAGTTACACTGAAATTGTTACCAGCCACAGCCAGGTTTTACCAGCATTTGGCCAGTTGCGAGTGTCAGTGTCAAGCCCTGCCTGGTTTGTGTTCATAGTACGGCCCTTGGAGGAATTCAAAGTGGCCCCTTGAATGAAAAAGGTTCCCCACCCCTGGCATAGGCCTTGGACGTAGACCTTGGGCAAAAGATCTTAGATTCTCCCTCAACTCCATCCGGGTACTGAAGGAAAATGAATGTGAAGCGCACAACACACAATATGCTCTTAATATTTTACTGTTTTTCTTTTCTTTCTTTTTTTTCGCCTCTGCCATTCATACTTGTAGAGCTGAACAGACACGATTTCACTGTCTTTGAGCTACACCTTCACTCTCCTCAAGTCTTACCACAATCTGTAAGCCATATGTTTTATTTCTGCATACTGTCTTTGGCACAAAGAGTCATTGTACTGACAGTAGCAACACGTCATCACCATTGATTGCATTTTTCTACTTTTTTATGTTCTTGTAAGTGCTCATGGATAATAATACTTTTCACAAAAATGGAACTTCCACATTATAATTAGCAGGCTTTTAGTATGCAGGGCTTAGTGTGTTTTGCTGCCTCATAAATGTCATCCTGTCTGTCTGTGCCATTACATAACCACCAGATCAGGCTTTATTCCTGGTGACTGACTGCAAGTCTTTTGCATAATCGCTATTGTTCTCATTCATAATTCTCATTCGTATGAAAAAAATAACTGGAAGGAAGTACGAGAAATTTAATCACAGTTCCATAACAGTTTTTTTCCGGCCCTGTAGGTCTGTGCCGAAGTTTTAGCTGATTTTATTTCATTTAGTGGCTTTGGTGCTGTATCTACGTTATTCTTTTGTCTCCTGATGTTATCTCTGCAGTATCTCCCCTAAAAGACAGTTTGAAATAGAGTTTTGTTTTGTTGTGTTCTCAAGTACTGATAAAGGGTTGCAGTTTTTTTATGCCTGTGTGATTAATGATCAAATTATGTTCCTGTGGTCATGAGGTCTTGTTTATAAAACCTTAGATGACTGTAGACTGCACACACTGGGCCTTTGGGGCTCTGTGTACACAACGCAGATGTTTGTTTAGTGTTAATATTCTCTCTCTCTCTCTCTCTCTCTCTCTCTCTCTCTCTCTCTCTCTCTCTCTCTCTCTCTCTCTCTCTCTCTCTCTCTCTCTCTCTCCTTCTCCAGGCCTATCCAGAATACCTGATCACCTACCAGATTCTAAAGCCGGAGAGTACAACGCCGCCTACAGCCGCGGGGGAGCAGAAATCTTAGTGCCCGGCCCCGGCCCAGATCCGGCTCCGATCCGGCGCCAGCCCTGTCCTCCTCATGCCTCCCTGTTCGTCTGCTCCCTTCCCTCCCACCTCCATAGACATACATAAATACACTGTATACAGGATGTCCCAAAACACTTATACGCATTGTAGTCATTTACATAATGTAGGCGTTTGTTACATTTCATTTCATTCTCAAGTTGTAATACAGTTTACAGACGTCTCTTGGTTGTTTTGTCACCGCCTACTGGTATTCTCAATTTGATAGCAGTGCCTGTACCAGAATGCTGGTCAGTTTGAGAACAAGGGGTGTCAAAACAATGAAATGATGTCTGTAAATTCTATTACATGTTGAAAATGACGTGAATCAACGCCTACTTAACAATGATTTAAAATGTGATAACCCCGTACATATACAGTATTTATTTATGTCTATGCTGCCCACCTCACCCATTCCCCATTCCCCTGGCCCCTGGCCGCTCTCCCCTTGTCCCTTCTCCCCTAGCTCCCTGCCCCCCCCTCCCCCCCCATAGCCTACTGGAGGCTATCCAGACTGTTACCCAGCAGCACGCCCCCTACAACAGTGATTCTCAAAGTGTGGTCCGGGGACCACTGGTGGTCCGCGACAGAGCTCAGGTGGTCCGCAAAGGGATTTCTACTTTTCCAAGACAAGCTAGCAGAAGACTATATGTAACATTATTACAAAGCCAAACATGTCTGAAGTCATATTTTCACCACAATAAGACAGGCTTGTCAATGTGAATAAAAAGTAAGTGATCTGTATCAAAATTAGTGTCGAAATAGCACCCGTCAACTGTCAATTCAGTTGTCAGGTGGTCCCTGAACATTTTTGGGGGGACAAAGTGGTCCTTGGTCTGAAAAAGTTTGAGAATCACTGCCCTACAACGTCACAAGCAGTCATCTACCTGGGCTTGCTGTTATCGCTGCCTCACCAAACCCACACGCAGATCATCATGCGCAACATCTTCACAATTCCCTGGAGGTCTACCTACCGCTCTAGGCATCCTCCTTCTTCTCTTTTTTTGTTGTTGTTGTTCTTTGAGGTGCTTTTATTTTTGTTTTTTTTCTGGTTTCCTCCTCCTCTGATATACTGATGTTTGTATAGATCTGATCAGATCAGCATCCATGTTTCATGATCTTGTCCCTCCTTGATGAGTTTGTTTACATGAGAAAGTGTTGCCTTTGCCAGCCAAAGCCCCCCCCTGGGTCCTCCGCGTACTTCACATCTCCCTTCTGACCGGAGAAGAAGTGTGGCCCCTACCTGACATGCTTTGCCTTGATCCCTGTGCCTTCAGAGAGGGCAAAGGGAAAATGGTAATCATAGACACGTGTGTCTGTGTTATAAATATACTGCAGGTGTCTTTGATGGCAACGGTCAGAGTAGGTGGGGTTGGAGGTCATAGACTGACATATGATATAAATAGGTATAATGCGTCTATGCTGGAGATGGTGATGATGGTCGGGCGTCCGTCGTGGAGGATGGGAGGGCTCCCCCTAGCTGCCAATGAGTGTCTTTGCAGCAGCAGCAGCAGCAGCAGCGTATGAGGGCGAGAGAGACGCCCAGAGATGTGGATTAACAACACAGTAACCTCTTCCCCATTAAAAAGGATTACAAAAATAGCTGAACCTAGACAGATCGACTCGACACAGACAGGACTTAGATGATTATGAATTGCAGGCCTTTTCAGGTCGTTTAAAACTACAAAATCACGACCGATATGTTCTCTTCTATTTAACAGTACATTTACCGTTCTCATCATTGCCATTGTTTTGGAAAAGAACTCTAGAGACACTAACTAGCATTAATGGACCATTGCACCGTGTAATTCTGGGAGCGAAAGAGAGAGAGCAAGTGAGCGAGAGGGGGACCCCAGTTGCTCAGATCCCCCCCCCCCCCCCCCTCCTAATTTGTATTGCCTTCCGTCGACTCTGTGTCGTCCTGTGAAACCTTTGTGAACCTCGACTCGTGTTGTAAGCCCTGCCCCCCACCTCCCCTTATTGAATCGTATTGAAAAGCCTTAGAAGAGGTTCCCAATGGTATGGCGCGCAGGGAGATGTTATGTTTCAGCAGGTTGGTTTGTGGGAGTCTAAAGAATCAAGCTTTGAATTGTATATTGTTGCGTTTTTTTATTATAATTATTATTATTATAATTATTATTTTGCACAGGATTTAAACGTTAAAGACAAAACAAACAAAAAAACATCTGAACTTTTTTCATAACCCATAACTGGTTTTACCTGACTCATTCTGCTCACCTTTGTAAAAGACTTTGCACTTTGAAGTAGGAATGATGTATCGTCATTCAATAATCATTTTTAAAAGTTTAACCTTTGAAAGAGTGCGAGAGAAACGGAAAAAAAAAATCTGAATTATCTAGTTATGTACAGGTTGTGATAATGGAATAAGGCCTTTCTAAGAAGCTTTTGGATGTTGTTTTCCCTTATGAAGAGTGAGTTTTATTTGTACTGTAATTTTAACAGCGACTTCCTTTATTTTATTTTTATTTTCATTTTTTTCCCTTTAAGGAACTCATGCAGGTGGTTGTTTCTTTTTTCTTTTTTGCCTTTTTAATTTTTTATTGGATTTGTGGATATAAAGAAGAGACAAGTTGTCTCTGCCTTGGTCATTCCAGCACAGGTGACTCTGTACTAAGATGTTCTGACAGGTTTACTTTTTCCTCTTTTTTTGTCTTATTCTTTTTTTTTTGAGTGAGCTTTGATCATGTTGAAACACTACTGATACAGCAGCAGCTTCTAAAGTTCTCAGGAGAGAGCAACACTTGCACCGCGAGAGGGAGAAGAGGAGAGAGAGAAAGAAAGAGAGCGAGAGAGCAACATAAGGGCGATGAGAGGAGGTGAATGGCTGGACTTGGACGTGTCTCACACACGTTCATACGAAGCAGGTTTTATTAACTTGACTTGGTGGTGGTGGTGGCACAAAAGTTATGTCTGTTTTTGTTTAATATTTTAACGACTTGGTTTTGGTTTGGTGGTGGGAGTGTAGAAAAAGCAAGAATGCTATTGGTTTCATGTCACTTCAGGTGTTTATTGTCCCAGTCTTGTTGCCATACCTCCTCTGAGTCGTCACGCACACTCTCTTCACACTCTTCCGCATTTGTACAGATAAACACTGCTTTTCTCCCAGCCACAGGACTTCAATCATAACACTGTACATCCTCTCCTGATACCCACTGACCCCTGTGCTCAGGTTCAAGGGTACTTCATCACGCTGTACACCCACTCTCAAAAAACCCTGCCGGCCCCTGAACTCAGGTTCCAGAATGCCCCCTCTGCCTACAGCTTGGGGAGCACACCCAGTCTAAAGGTTGTGCCAACCCCGTCCTCTTCACCCCCCACCCTTGTCTGCCATATTCATCTATCCTCTGCTACAGCAGGGGTGGACAATTATTGTCAAGGCTCAGCCAGATGAAATTCCTCAGAGGGCCGCATGTGTCCCTCTGGCCTGAATTTGTCCACCCATCGACCACCATAACCTCTCCCTTCTCCACTCAGCCCACCACAAGGAGAGAGAAGCACATCTCCTCCATCCACCTGGACTGCTCATTTCTTTCTTTCGGATGTTGTTGGTGGATAGTTTTATTTTTATTTTTAGTTTATTTTTCCTTATTTTTTTGTGTACTAAGTACTGACTATGGTCCATTTTACCAAACACGCATTAAAAAAAAAACCTGAAGAACACTCCAGTCATGTAAAGCAGTCTTAATAAAGTACAGATGTGTCATGGAATCATGCTGCTGTCCTGTGTGTCTGTTCTTAGTTTAGTTTATTTGGTTTATTTCAACAAAGTAAACAGGTGACCTGCACCATATTATAGTAGCTTACAAGCTAATTTCTATCTGCAGTCCCTGGGCAGGTGAAAAACTAAAAAGCGTGACATAAAAGCAGCTACTGAGGCATGTAGACTCACTCACACACACACACACACACACTCGAGCACACACACACACACACACAGGAAACATAAAAAGGTTAATGTCATGTGCATAATATCATATGTAAAATAAGTGAGGGCCAGGGGCGGAGCCATAGGGGGGGCAAGCGGAGCATTTGCCCCTGGGCCCGGGGCCCTCCTGTATTGGTGGTGGGGGCCCTATTGTGACCTTTGCAGGCTGCATGGGGGGGGGGGGGCTATCAGTGTTTTGCCCTGGGGCCCTGTGTGCAATTGTTGCACCACTGGTGAGGGCACTGAAGTTAGTGCTGACAAGACTGATTACTGTGTGTGTGCTCCTTGTTGATGGAGCGTGTGTTTTGGAAACAGGTTGGTCTTTGACCCATCAGTAAATAATGAATGAAGCCATATGCCATGCGGCCCAGGCCTCCCTACCAGCTTCTGGCAAGCAAGCCTACACTAACATTTCAGTACCAGGAAATGTGACATGTTAACGTTAAGTGTTTTTTTTTTCCCCTCTCCTCTGTAGCGTTTTAATTGTATGGTGAGCAGACCAACAATATATGCTGTTTAGGAAATATACTTATTTAAAATAAAATAAAAAATAAAAATAGTGAAATAGATGGAATATCAGGAAGCTGAAAAACAAGACACTCATTGAACAACCATCAGTCATCATTTTAGATACGTTTTATCCAGCATCCTCCCGTAAGATGACTTCACCAGGGCAGTAAAAAAAAAAAAAAGCAAAGTGGGTTGAATGTTTCATCTAACAAGGTAGTGCTTGTTTTTCCCCCTACGAGTTTTCTCTTTCTTTTTATCTTTGAGCCATCAGTCAATCATTTCCTCAAACTTGTGTGTTTGTTCTGGAGCAAAGTCAGGCAAACGTTATTCACTGGTGCTGGGGTCACAATGCATGTTCATGCTGCAAACAACCCCTTCAGCCACAAGGAGGCAGTGTTGATCTGTATATCTTGTCTATGGCTGGTTACAGCAGAGTTGCATCTCTGGTTGCATGCACAGCTCTTGAGATTATTTGCCATTGTTATGCCAATGAACTTTACCATTTATATTCCCACAATCTAGATACTGCCAGTAAAACATATTTTTTTTTAATTTTATCTGTCAGGTTCCTAAAATATGAATTCAATGTCTTCAGTTAAACCCATCCAAATAGCCCTGAGCTGGCCTGATCTGTAATAATTTCACTTTTTGTGTAAATGTGTGTTGCATATGTCCCATAACCTGGGATCACCCACCTGAGACTGGGTCCATTCTCCCATTTTCATCATGGGCACCACTAGGCTTAATTATGCGGATTAGTCCTCTTGATTGCTAATAAGCTCTTAATACGATTCTTCAATGCAAGAAAGCATATAAATAGTGCTGTAATGGGGGAATGGACCAACACCCGCTTGAGAAACTTTTTTTTTTTTTCAAAAGTATGTTACAGCTATGTTGCCCATGAATGTTGTTTTAACCCCTTAGCGCAGAGCCTATGTTATAACCTTACTGTCATCAAAATTGGAATGGCTATGTCCTAATCTGATACTTAAAGCCCGATGTAATGTCATAGCAATGTTGTTATGATGCAGTTGAGTATGTTCAGCAAATAGTGAATAGGCCCGCCGGCGACCCCATCTGTACTAAGAGGCTACAAAATAACTCCAGGACATATTGTGTTCTTACTCCTAAGCACAGTGACAGAAGCCCTTGCTGTAGTGACTTACAATGCCTTCTGTAAATGCACAACTTAATTGTCTATATCTTCCTATTGCTACATTTTATGCCGTAAACATGCAGGTCAAAATCTGATATTTTGTAATTGCAATGACTGAGGCCACACAGAGATGTAAAGAACATTGTTATATTTAACAATGAATCTGCAGAAATAAATAAAATGTACATACCATACATCAAAAACAAGAAATTGTCTACAAATCCAACCTTTTCTCAAATGATATTGCCATAGTCAATAACATTTCAATGAAACAGATAAAAAGTATTGCATTCTTCAGTGATTGACAAAAATGTACATGTTTGTAATATCATTGACCTAACTCTAAGCAGTTTGACGAATGGGCATTAGAAACGTCAGCTACACCACCTATTCCAATGTGCAAAAAAAAAAAAAATTGAATCAACATATCACAATATTGCATCACTTAAAAGTGCTCTATAAAAAGGTGTCCACATTCTCTAAAACCAAATGAAACTGGAACCTCAGACACCCACCACTCCCAAGAGTGATACGATTGTTTTTTGTTATGTAGATAATAATAATTTAAAAAATCATGACAATATATTTTGGCTAACATTTTAAAGGCAGATAGAGTATGATTGAAAAGCAAATTCTGTCATGGAGTTGTGAATTCACTGTCAGCTTTTGAAATAAATGCTCCAGTCGAGTCTCTGGTGGTCTCAAGAATATCTGTAGAGCTACAGTCAGTGTACTTCAAGAATGGTGAAACTATATCCGGTTCATGTTCGACCCTGTGAGAATACGTGGGTATGTGTAGTATGTTTTCTCATGTTGCTTGTGGTTAAAGTGATAACCCTACAACATGGAACACCTGCCCCTAGTCTTCACGGAACAATCACATGTTGCAATGCCACAGTGTGTGCAGACTCGTAAGAACATTCTACAATATTCTATTTTTCTTCTTCTATGAGAACTCCACTGTCATCAATAAGGCATAAAGCTGAAATCACTTCTGGGCTTTCTTGGGTATAAATTAGTGAAGGGAACAATAACAACAAAACACAACTTAATGAGATGAAGAAGTGAAAAAAAAAATCAACAAAATAAACACCTTCAAAGAAAAAAAAAATACAGATGACAAAAACATAACGAACAAGACTGCAGTGCTTTGGTGGCAATGTGGAAGGAAGTGGAGAAAACGTTATTGCTCTACTCCATCAGGACACAGGGCATGGAGGATAGTACAGACAGATCAGACAGCCTCTATTGCAGTTCATGTGTGGTGTCAAAACAGCAGTCCACGGGTCCGTTTGTTTGTGTACACCGAAGGGGAGGAGGAAGGCAACATAAATGTAGGGATGATCCAAAACAAAGCGCTTTAAAAAAAAAAAAAAAACAGACAAACAAATGTATAAAAGCCTTCTCGTACCTTCTGGCTTCAAGGCACAGCCAAACAAAAATGTCTGCAAATACACCCCCGACCATGAACCAAAGTCCTCATGGAAAATTGTCACAAAGATTGCCACCGTAGCACTGGAGAAGGACGGCCATGTTGTTTTGGTGTGCGAGGTGGCCACTGGTGGCGCCCTGCCACTTTCTTCCACGTCTTCGCCATCAATACCTACTATTTATGCTCTCCAGCGCGAGGTGTGACAGTGAATGAACTAGTTGTACAAAAAAACTTGCTCTGATGCAGTCCAACTCAGTGGAAACAGTGGTTTGTGGGGGAGAGACAGACAGAGAGAGAGAGAGAGAAAAAAATGTGTGTGTGTAGTGTGAGAGGAAGAGAGTGTGTGTGTGTGTGTGTGTGTGTGTGTGTGTGTGTGTGTGTGTGTGTGTGTGTGTGTGTGTGTGTGTGTGTGTGTGTGTGTGTGTGTGTGTGTGTGTGTGTGTGTGTGTGTGTGTGTGTGTGTGTCAGGGGGAAATGAGAGGAGATGTGAGAGCGGTCGGAAACAGGAAGCCCAGACAAAGAAAGAGCGAGAGAGAGAGAGAGAGAGTGCGCAAGAGAGCGAGAGAGAGAGAGAGCGCAAGAGAGCGAGTGAGAGAGGAGGTGCAGCACCTGTCAAAGCTGAGCAGAGGGGGGGCCTCCTGCACTGTCTCAGGAAGTGGAGAGCACTGCTGGCTTACACTGGGGATTAATCTTCTCTCTCTCTCTCTCTCTCTCTCTCTCTCTCTCTCTCGTTTCTCTTCCATCCCTCTTCCTCTCCACCCCCCTCTGTCTCTACCCATCTCTCTCTCTCTCTTTCACTCACAAACACACTCACTCACTCATTCTCGGCAAGCAGCAGTATCAATATCAGAGTTCGGAAGCCACCTAAGGAAAGGGGAGAAGGGAGAGGGGGAGGCTAGCCAGCAAGTCTGGCTATACATGTACTGTAAAATGTAACGCAATTCACTACTGGCTGAAATGACTGTTGAAATGTCCATGTGGGTTTCCATCCATCCTTCAAAAGTCCAATGAGTCCAGAGTCCAGTGTACAAAACTCCTTCCGTGTGACGTACTGTGACGGCCCCAGCCCGGGCGGGTTTCTGTAGGGCTGAGGTGTCTGAATGAGGGAAGGTTGAGAAGCAAGACGTCCAGATGTGGATGTGTTGTCTGACAGACAAACACAAAACTACGTAGAGCAGGTAGGTCCACCATATCTACATCTGCTCATCACACCCTCTCCAACTCAGACACCCTCAGCCAGTGCAGTGCAGAACGAACAAACACATTTTTGAAAAAAAATATCAAGGCGGAAACCCATCCCAACTCGCACCACTATGAACGACGAGCGGGGGAGGGGGAAACCAAACCAAAACGTCTGTGTCCGTGTCTGTGTGTGGGACGGGACGGGAGTACTGGAAGGCGAAAGGGGAGGTGCACAGTAAAAATGCAGTGTTAATTCAAGACTTATAAGAGTACTCTGGGACAAAATACACTCTAGAAGATGTTAAAACAACTCTCTAAGTGTTGAAATTGCCACTGTGTTTTGGCTGTGCATGTGGGGTGGTGTCCATTTTAGTCTCTTAAGGCCACGGCCCGGTGCCCGGCTATCAGCAGCTGGGCGAGGTGGTGATGGGGTTCTGGAGGTACGACGACAGCCCCCCCTGCTGCCCGTGCGCCGCTGCCGCCGCCGCCGCCACCGACACCACCGACACGGGGAAGCTGAAGATAAAGGTGGGCGAGGCGGGCGTCGAGGAGGAAGACTTGGAGCCCAGCGAGGTGGTGCTGACCCCGACCCCGACCCCGGGGCTGGCCACGCCGACGGCGACCTCGGCAGCGCAGCTGGTGGCCAACACCTGGGACTCGAACTGCAGCAGCTGGCCCATGAAGCTGAAGTTGGGGGAGATGACGCTGCGCCGCTGCTTGACAAACTCGAAGGCCTCGTCCAGCCGCACGCGCTTGCGCATCATCAGGTAGGCCAGGCAGATGGTGGCCGAGCGGGAGATGCCCGCCTGGCAGTGCACCAGCACGCGCCCGTTGGACGCCTTCACCGAGTCTGTTGGGGAGGAGAGGAGAGGGGAGGGGAGAGGCAAAGGTCAGACACTTGGGCCTTTAACTTTTACATACTGAATAACCTTTTTTTGTTTAAAGATATGTTTTGGGGCTTTTATGCCTTTGTTTTAGGACAGGACAGTGAGAGAGTGTGACAGGAAATGAGTGGGAGAGAGAGAGGGAAAGGATCGGCAAAAGACCTCTGACTTGAACCCAGATCGAACACTAGGCCTACTAATAATAAGTATTATTATTATTATTATTATTATTATTATTATTATTATTATTATTATTATTATTGTTATTATTATTGTTATTATTCATGCAGTTTTAGTAGCGGTAGTATAAGTACATAGTAATAGTAGTGGCCTTGAAAAAGAATATTAGGTCAAACATTTGGGTTGTGTTGAGAGGATTCTACAGAGCATTTCAAGATATGCAACTATTCATGCACCTGCTTTTGATACTCAAATAAACTATGCAAATTACATAGAATTTCAACAAATGATATTCAAATCAAATATGTGGGTGTACTGCTCTGTGTTACCAAAAAAGGACCTTCGTTTGAATAAAACGGCACATTAAAGTGGCATTTGTCTTGAGGATAGGTCAATATCAATGTAATTAATTAATGAATGCAATATACTTTGGCAAAGTAACGCAGGACAATAATAACCTAACCACAACACGTTTCTTCATCACAAAGATAAACGAGTAAGAATATAAATCCCATGTATGTGCATTAATGTCAAATCAAATTGTCTGTTACCATCACTAATTTCCAGAAATGACAGAACAAGAGTATATTATTACTACATTTCAGATAAGGTCACCAGTAAAAAAAAGAATGTAAGAAAGTGATGCCATAGTTTTCTTCCAACACAAGTAAATTCTTCTACAGTTACTATAGAGTAATGTACCTAATTCTTTTTAGGCTTTTTTTTCAGTAGCAACAGCAGCTATCCATCCCATTCGGTACAGTGGAATAACTGGTGTGTAACAGTTATGTAACATCATGTACTAGTGTTAATAGCATACATTTACTTACATTGGCCACCTCTGAAAATCACAAGCTTCATTTCATCAGACTAGCGTTCATAATACCAACAATCAAGCCACTTCACATCCCACCCACACCCAGCCCAGCAAAAAAAAAAAAAAAAAACCCCTCACATTTTTCCCCCCTCAGCCTGCGAATCATATTAACGTCATTGCCACCGTGCGGGGAGTAATGAGGCGCTAATTAAACTGGAGATTAAGAGGAGGCCGCGGCAGCAGCACTAACGAAGGAGACCCAGAGGAGGATGGCTACGGCTCACAGAGGGCCCTGGCCACAAGCTCTCTGGACTGGACTGGACTGGACTGGACTGCCATTGTCCATTCACGCAGAGACATGTATTGCCTAAGCTGTACAGGGCAGTAAATGAATATTTTTCATCACCAACCAAAATGGCTAGTACACACACTCACTAAAGGGTCAAAGTGGTTAGTAAGTGGTCTTTTCTACCAGCCAAACTGAATTTTCACCAGCACCGAGCCCTACACTGGACCGAGCCCCACACTGGACCAAGCCCCACACTGGACCAAACCCTACACTGGACCAAACTAGGGATGCAAACGATTAATCGATTAATCAACTTTAATCGATCAATGCATTAATTGATTAAAAAACATTAATCGCAATTAATCGACAATTCAACTGAAAAGAGACTCAGGTGAAATGGGTATGTGAAGAGTGTGTGTAAAGAGGGGTGTAAATAGTGGGAATATTTAAATCACCTTTGGATTAAATAATTGAAATAGAATTAATTTAAATGTGGTATTTTATCTCAATTTTTAATTAATTTTTTTTAGATTTAGTAGTTTTTCTTCAAGAAACATTGAGATTTCGGGGGGAAAACGCCGCTTATCAATTAATCGTAAGTCGATCGATAAGGCTATCAACTAATGATTAACGAATTAATCGATAATTTGCATCCCTAGACCAAACCCTACACTGGACCAAACCCTACACTGGACCGAGCCCTACACTGGTCCAAAGCCTACACTGGACCGAGCCCTACACTGGACAGAGCCCCACACTGGACCGAGCCCTACACTGGACTGATCCCTACTGGAGCTGCTAATGCTGCTTTTGTTTTCTCAGCTGTTGTGGCTCTGTGTTTATCTGAGGCCCCAGTCATAATTACACAGGGCTTTAGTGTTCGGCCCCCATGCGCAGCCGCAACATGACCCGCGTGCGCACACACACACACATACACACACGCATGCGCAACGCATACACACACAGTGTGTGTGAGTGCGGCTTCGCATAAACAGACATGGAGATCTGCGAAAGCTCCCTAGAACTGAGGATGAGTCAGACACCAGTCCCTCAGCTACACTCCGCTCTGTCTCTGACGCAGGCACA
The DNA here is from genome assembly GCF_034702125.1 of Engraulis encrasicolus. NCBI lineage: Eukaryota > Metazoa > Chordata > Actinopteri > Clupeiformes > Engraulidae > Engraulis > Engraulis encrasicolus. Next base: position 19,196,659 of record NC_085867.1, on the reverse strand, counting down.
CACACACACACACACATTCATTTACTCTTCTGCTCACATGCTACACTCTTACATTAATTCATGCACAGTTGCATGCACACACACACCAACGTGCATGCATTGCACACACACACACACACGCATGCACACACACACGCATGCACACACACACACGCATGCACACACACACACGCACACACACACGCGCGCGCGCGCACACACACTTTAAGATGCCGTACAATGCGACGGGGCAAAGGCGAGCCCATTGTATTGTACAGTATAGTGAGTGTGAGCGTGAGTGTGAGCAGCTGCTGGGTTGGGGTAGGGTGGGGTAGGGTAGGGTGGGGCTGCTTGGGGGAACACACTACACTACAGCACATAGCTACAGCACTACTGCTAGTGGGACTGGACTGGGGGAGAAATAGGGCCCGGGCACTTTTGGCTTAAAGGGGCCCCTCATAATTAGCGGTGGGCCCCGCACCCTCGTGGGCCCCTATTTTCAGAAAAGTTTAAAAGAAAAAAAATGATACCTATATATTACATTTCTGAAAATAAGGGCCCACGAGGGTGCAGGACCCACCAGGAAAAGCCCAGATGGCCAGTCCAGCCCGACTGCTAGTGTGGTCTACAGCAAAAGGCATCTGAAGCATCCTGCCCCACCCCATCTCAGCCCACCCTACCCGACCTCCTCTGCTCCCCTCCCCAGCCGCATGGAAATCCCTACCAGCGGGGAGACCCCACATCCGTGCCTTGCCACCCACGCATACATACATACAAATACCAGGCCTCATAACATGAGAAACAAACACACACACACACACACACACACACACACACACACACACACACACACACACACACACATGCGTGCACACACACGCACATGCACACACACACACACACACACACACACACACAGACACCAAGCCCACCAACACACACACGCACCAAGCCTTCTAACACACACACACACACACACACACACACCAAGCCTACACACACACACTCCAAACACACACACTGCTTTTAGGCATTTCCCATTGCCTTCTCCCTGGCTTACAATTTCCAAAACACACACCCAACATCTTGCGACAAGAAATCCCTTTATGGGCACATTTCTTTATCCATTATTATTCTTCTCACTTTTTTGTAAAATGTCTATTTTAAGAAACTCAGTTGTATTTGTGTGATGGACTACGTTGTTATGCTACACTTTGTATTTTCACGCAAAAAGAATGATCATACATATTTTAGGGATATATTACAGGCCACAACATTGTCATTTGAGGCCATCCTGACATGAAATGCAAGCCAAGACACCCCGTGAATTTATGACTGTCATGGTGGTTTATGGTTTTGTTTGTTTTGTGTCGGTGGCGGGTGGCATATAATAATATAATTTACATCCGGTTAAGAACAATCTTAAGGATATAAAAATGTAATAATAATCGTTATCACTACTTACCAATATACTCAATAGCTTCGATGAACCACGAGCTTATATCCTCCTTGTGGTTGTCCTCGACGGGGATGCACTTGTACTGGTAAACCCCCTCGAAATGATTGGGGCAGTTCGACGATACATTCAACAGGGCGGAGATGCCCATGCCGTCGAGCATGTCCTTTTTGGAAGCGTGCAGCGCACTGCCGAGGAACAGGAACGGCAGGATCTCCACCGGTCCTCCCTGATGAAAGGAAACAAAGGCAAACACACACCGCGCATGAGACAAAAGAGGCCTTTCGCTGGCGACGTGTGTTATCAAAAGACAAATAAAGGATGCCCCTAATGCTGTGTGTTCAATGACTGGCGGCCATTTGGATGGTCACCCACCCCACTATAAATATCAAATACAACATTGACTCAGGTGTGCGTAATGAGCTCATCAGGAACAAAAAAAATCTAAGAGACCCGCACGCCGGTCCGCACACAGCTGATAATCAGCAAACAGGTTATGGGTCGCTGGAATAACGGTCATAACGGATGTGGGTGTCTTGTTAAGCCTGTGTATGCCATGATAATTTGCCTCTATGCACACACACTAGACAAACGCAAAAGCGACATCATTCATATCCCCCTTAGCAGGTTACAGGGAACCGTGAAAATTAAAGGTGTGACACAGAATGAAATATAATGAACTGAGTAAGGTCTACATCTAAAATGCTCTGGTGAAACCTCCAGCACATTTCCTGCATCATAGCATTGTAAACAAACAACAATGTCGTCGTCATTCGTACAGATTCGAGAACTGGGCCAACACTATTTCAGGCCATTCTCCATCGATCACACCGGGGCCTAATGATTTTGAATTGTTATGTCATTGCTTCCTCTTTGTTGAATGAAGTCGTAACGAGAGGATATGATCGATGATGTAGGCCACAACAGCCGTTAGTGTGGCCTATCCGCCACCCATCGCACACACCATCGCGCGCGCGCGCACACACGCACATTCACACACCATCAGCTGAGGGTACAGCGCTTTTATCACACCGAAAGGGGGGGGGGGTTACTGTGCATGAGCAGGATGTCCGGATGTCTTTTTTAACGTTACACAATGCCGCGCTTCCAACTGACCTCGCTCGCGCTCATCAAAACAAATAATGGGCCCATTACCTGGTCGTGCTGTGGCGTCCCGCAAGACGTGCAGTTGGAGTCCAAGAGGGACAGCGGTGCGGACGACGGCAAGGATTTGGATTTTAAACAAAACTCTGGATACTGAGAGAAGAATCTGTCAAAGCCTCCTGTTGGGAGAAAATAGAAGGGGTGTCATGCATTGCAGAATAAAGGGATTCCATTGCTTGCATAAATTATCACATGCAGGTGTAAAATGTGTTTTATACAGACCGTGTAAAATAATTTATTCAGCGCTGAAATATAAATGTGTAGGCTACCCAGTGCTTTATTCAAGGGATTTTAAATTGTTACCACAGAGGAACACTCAAATAATGGCTGGGCCTAGCTTGCTTGCTCCACAATGAACGCACAAGGTACAATAAAATACATGTATCTTGGGAAAGCATAAGACATCAATCTCATACAAAATAAAGTTGCAACTTGGAAATATCGCAGTTATTTTTGACCTACCATGCGTTGTTACATTTAATGTGATCATTACGCATGGGTGTATTTTGAAAGTATTTGTGGCCTAAAGTGTATCTGATATAGTGCCATTATTACGCATATTTATTAACACATCTAACAGGCATTACTAGCCTGCATATGAGTCAATTCAAGAAAAGCAAGATGCGTTGATGCAGATTGCAGTAGCCTACATTCGTCCATCCACCCTGTTATGAGTATAAGGATGACATCATACCAATGTACGTTGTTTGGGAGTACCCTATTTTAGAGGGCATACAGACTGAGACTCCCAACGGAGTTCGCTCCCGGACGTGCGGTCCCCGGTGTTTCTATCACTCCCGGACTTGCGGTCCCCACCCGATTATATTTCACGTATTATCATATACTGCCACATACAAGCAATTTAGGGTTAGGTTTAGGTTTAGGGTTAGGGTTAGGGTTAGGGTTAGGTTTAGGGTTAAGGTTAGGGTTAGGTTTAGGGTTAGGGTTAGGGTTAAGGTTAGGGTTAGAAACAAAAAACTAACATCAACAAGATAACTGGCTCCGTAATATGGCGGTGGTACCGTTAGTCTGGCTAGTGGGAGCGAGATGAAATGGGAGTGTAATGAGATGGGAGCGTGAATCTGGGAATCTTTTAGAGTAAGCAGCTTCCCCTATCAATCACCCCCTGGTACACAGACGATGTCTACACTGCTGTTAATAGCTGACACAGAATTAATATGGAATTAATCTGAAATGGCAACCACAAATATGAAAATCTATCCGAATGGTGCTTACGCACTGGTAATGTTTGCATGTTGTGACGACTCTAGTATTAATACGCAGCAGACATCTTAATGGCGGCTGGCTGCACATTGCAATAATGTCGCTGTGGACCTCTTGTCATATTTTTTGTGTATTGAAATATGTGTTACCTTTAAGGAGGTATATATCTGTTCCAAAGATATCCCTGTATAGCGCATTGAGCACCAGTGTTATTGTGCCGTCCTCTTTTACTGAGCTTGCGTCTGGCGTTCTCTCGTCGTACAAAATAACTGCGGAATACAGTCCCGATTTTAATCTCCTCCGGACGTCCTCGTCCCCCGATAGAATTTGGTCCAAGCTGACAGAGCCTTTCGCCCGTCTCCGTACGATTGTGTTACAGCGAATGTTCACCGCGCCTCGGATGTGCCCGGCACTGTACGCGAGAAAGGACCTGCAGTCCAGCACCAGACATTTTGCGCTGTCGTCCTTTAGCAGTCTTTTCAAAACGCTACAATCCATTTCGCAAAGTTCATCCATGGTGACCATGTTTTCTCTCTCCGCCTCGGACCACCGTACAGAATGAATTTGGGATAGCCCGATGCCAAACACCCGGGGAAGGCAGGTAGAGGCGGTCATAAATCCAAAGCGGCTCCCGTGTTAAGTTAACGTTAATGTTGTTCTGTGTTATCCTCCTGAGAGAGAGAGAGCGTTACTATCGCGGCCAGTTACCTCTTTCCGTTTTATGAATGAGGCTCAGGCGCCCGCTCCATAAAAGGGTGGTGGCGTCACAATGGATGGTGACGTCACCTACTAGCACCATTCATTAACTGTTCTTTCTTTTCTCCTCATTCATAAAAAGTCAACGATCAATGAACCGCCCCTACAGAGTCAACCTGGGAGTCGATCATCGCAGAAAACGCCTTTTGCTATTCATTGACAAGGAGGCTTCGGTATAATTACGTTACTTTGAAAACGACAGGCAGTCTAAACAAGATAACCTTCAGGCTGCAGCTTAGGATATCCGAGGCCCACCTGTTCAATAGGTTCCATCTCACATCGCTGTCTTTGTTTTACGCATCGACTGCAAAATTAAAGGCAGTGGTGTATTTCTTTCGCACGGTGTTTAGTAAAATGATAACGAGTATGTCGTCCCCTCCTCCCCTCAGTCGCTTCTCCATTTTTTCAGACGAGTCTCAATTGTGTTCTCCTTTTACATGACAACAGAAACAGGGACACAAAACTGTGAGATTTGGTAATGTTGCAGACGCACGCAAAAGGTATTATATCCTCGGTTTGGTTGTCGGCACGGTGTAGTCTACGTGTTTGCAGGGGTTAATGATTGAAGAGGTTCTATATACTCGACTCATTAAGTTCTGCCACACAGTAACCTTTTGCCATTTTGATGCACTCATCTGTAGAGAGCACAGAGCGCACGGGCTTAATCTTTACCACAGATAGGTACCGTACTGGAGCAGTCTGGTAGCGCAAAAGATTGAGAGTTGCCAACATTTCCATAAGGCTCGACTGCGCAAACGAGAGGCATTTTTTCTCCTGACAAAACAATACATCAAATTTAAGCTAGCATGTAACAGTAACTAAATTAGTTCATTTGTGGTCAGTGCGCCCATGCAGGGATATCTTTATGCTAAAAACAACACCAAAACCAACAATGATTATTTCAAGGGGAAGAGGGTTTTTTACGCAGATGGATAACTTTGATGGTGAGCACTTCCTGTGATTAAAAACAATGGCAATGGGGTGAAGATTGGATCACTTTCACACTGCCAGACGGCCCGTGTTTACCCTGACAGGGATGGGGGACAGAGCATCGCACATTCAAGTGTCACCCATTCACACACACTGGCGAGTGTCACTCACTCAAGTCTGCAGACACGTCTATTGAATTATCGCAATAACTGTGAAGCACCCCTGATAAGGACTTAAACAGACAGGAAGTGTGTGGTGCAGCCTCACCACCGCCGCCCAACCCCCCTCCTACACGCTCTCTCTCTCTCTCTCTCTCTCTCTCTCTCTCTCTCTCTCTCTCTCTCTCTCTCTCTCTCTCTCTCTCTCTCACACACACACACACACACACACACACACACACACACAGCATCATCAAAACCAAATGGCATGGGAGTTCGGTGTCATTAAAAAGTTAACATAAGCATCCGATGTGACAATAAACCCAGTGTTCTTTCAGGAGGATGTGGTTTTGCTCTTGGAGCAACTTCTGATGAACATCCGTTAACATCCCAATCAATCGCTCAATACTGTACTTGTCCTGTCTGACTTCTGGTGTTTGAGTTCACCTTTTGACCTGCTCTACAAACATGAAATTGATTCAAAGGCCGTGGGGGAGGGGTATCATTTAATAATTACCCTATGTGGTTCAAGTATGGGGGGGGAGGGCTGAAACAGAGAGAGAGAGAGAGAGAGAGAGAGAGAGAGAGCAGAGAGAGGGAGAGCAGAGAGAGAGAGAGAGAGAGAGAGAGAGAGAGCAGAGAGAGGGAGAGCAGAGAGAGAGAGAGAGAGTGAGAGACAGCCGAGACAAAGCTGGCTGGGTGCATCTGTAAATGAAAGCGTATGTGCTGCTGGTATCTCTGTGCATCTGAAAAACCCCTGCATTTGCATCTCTTGACACAGGGCCTTTTCAGGGGCCTTTTCAGGGGACAGGGTCATTTGCATGGCCTTTTATCAGCGGTGCCTTACAGTCAACTGGAGGTAATAATGTCCCCTAGAGTAGGTATCACGCGGGGACACGTCACCTTTTACTGTGCTGGTCAATGGGTCAAGGAAGCCTGACTGTGCTGAATGCTATATGAAACTGGGCCACTGAAAACTGGTGTGCGGACATCTAAGTACATTTTTTTTTTTAAAGAAAGGGAAATAACTCAAATACCCCTAGATATACAGGAAGTGTTTTCAGTTTTTTTCCTCTCTGGTGCGGCATTTTTTAAGTGCTGGCATATTTCTGTCCATTCAAGTCAGGTCAGCCATTCATTGCACCGTTTTTCGTTCCTTTCATTCCGCACTCCTTTTTTCAAACTGTGCCGCCCGCCCGTCTGTGTCTTTTTGTTTTTTATGTAGTCCAAGGCCCCAGGAAGAACACTGCCCAATGGGCACGCCACACAGACATAACATACACATTAAAAAAGCTTTTAATGTGTGAGAGAAGGTGTTAGTCTGGTCGCGAGTGTTGCATTGCGGTAAAAGCTGAATTATGTATGTGAGGGTTTTGAATGTTTCAGAGTGGAAAGAGGAGCGAAAGACTGTCCCGGGGAGAGAGAGAGAGTGAGAGAGAGAGAGAGAGAGAGAGAGAGAGAGAGAGAGAGAGAGAGAGAGAGAGAGAGAATACGTCAGCGATGTGGAGAGCTAGACATAAGGACCAAGTAGTTAGAGGCAACCAGTACATAGAGTGTGCCAAAGGTAAATGCAACACTTAGTCATTGTAACCTCTTCTAGGGCAGTGTTTCTCAACCGTGTTGTTGTGTGTACCCCCCAAACCTTCTTGTTGTGCCATGAGCACCCCCTAACTCATGCTTTATACTGCATCCTCTATCCCAATGTGACTATTCTCCATACATGTGTTAAAATGACTTGTTTCCCCCTGCAGTGTGCTCCTGGTTTGGAAACACTAGAGTGTATTTGGACCAAGACTCTGTAGCCTCTTACTGCAGATTGGCTCGCCGGCGACCCTATTCACTATTTGCTGAAAATACTCAACTACATCATAACAACATTATGACAGTACAGAGAGCTGCAAGTAACACATAAAGACATAGCCATTACAATTTTGGCGACCGTAAGGTTATAACATAGGCTTTGTGTTAAGGGGTTAAGTGTTGAATTAACACTGCATTTGTTTTACCGTGTACAGGCTTTTATCTGCGTGCAAACACTGCCATAGACATACTGTGTATTTAGGATATGTGGATACAGTATGTATGTCTATGTAGGCTACTGTCTAAGTCTATGGCGGTCAGATTGACATGTGTCTGGTCGCCATGGTAGTGTCTGTCTTCACACGCACCCATCTCTGACTCTCAGTAAATCACAGCTGTCATGGCAACAAGGGAACGGCATACGAGGAGATTCACCAGAGAAGGGGAAAGAGACAGACAGACACGAGAGAGAGACAGACAGAGAGAGAGAGAGAGAGTGAGTGAGTGTGAGAGAGAGAGAGTCTCTGTGTGTGTGTGTGTGTGTGTGTGTGTGTGTGTGTGTGTGTGTGTGTGTGTGTGTGTGTGTGTGTGCGCGCGCGCATGATGGACACACTGAACGAGAGAGACAGACTGAAGGATAAAGACATGGGCAGAGGTGAGAGGTAGAGTGAGAGAGAGCGAGAGACAGAGGAAGAGAGAGAGAGCGAGAGACAGAGGAAGAGAGAGAGAGAGAGACAGAGGAAGAGAGAGAGAGCGAGAGACAGAGCAGGCGAGAGAGCGAGAGACAGAGGAAGAGAGAGAGAGCGAGAGACAGAGGAAGAGAGAGAGAGTAGTAGCTGTGCCTGTGTCTATGTACTGTAGTAGAGAGCAGCTTCAGCCCCTTTGGAGGGTAATGCTTTGACGTCAGCTCCACTGCTGCCCCCTCCCTGGGCGAACCCCCCCCCCCCCCTCCCCAGCAGGAAGGTTGGGATCCCTCACAATTCACTATTCCCTTCATGAGATGCAGCCTTTCTTTTTAGCTATATCTTCTCTGCCTCTCTCTGTCCATCTCTCTCTCTCTCTCTCTCTTCTCTGTCTTTCTCTATCTGTCTCTCTGCTACTCTTTCTCTCCATCTTTCTCTCCCCTTCTTCTTTCTGTATCTGTATCTTCTTTCTGTATCTCTCTCTTTCTCTCTCTTTCTCTCTCTCTCTCTCTCTCTCTCTCTCTCTCTCTCTCTCTCTCTCTCTCTCTCTCTCTCTCTCTCTCTCTCTCTCTCTCTCTCTCTCTCTCTCTCTCTCTCTCCTTTTCACCCATCCTTCCTCCCTCTGTGGCATGGTAAGTAATCGGCACTCTCCTCTCCTCCCCTCTCCGTCTCTCCTCTCCTCTTCTCTCCTCTCCTCTCCGTCTCTCCTTTGCATGCTGTGTGGAGGATGAGTCACGGGATGGGGTGATGGCAGCACTTCCTCAACTGTCACTCAAACACAGACCCCTCCTCCTGCTTCTCACCCCACCAAGTTATCCATCTGCGTAAAAAAAACCCTTTCCCCTTGAAATAGTCATTGTTGTTTCTGGTGTTGTTTTCAGCATGATATCTCTGCATGGGCACACAGACCACAAATGAACTAGTTACTGTTACATGCTAGCCTCAGTTTTATTTGTTGTTTTGACAGGAGAAAAAATGCCTCTCGTTTTGCGCAGTCGAGCCTTATGGAAATATTGGCAACTCTCAATCTTTTGCGCTACCAGAGTGCTCCAGTACGGTACCTATCTGTGGTAAAGATTAAGCCCGTGCGCTCTGTGCTCTCTACAGATGAGTGCATCAAAATGGCAAAAGGTTACTGTGTGGCAGACAAACTCCTACTCCTGCCTACCCCCCCCCCACCCCCCGCCCTGCAACCCTATCATCTTACTTTCCTTCTGTACAACAAGCTGTACAATAGCTGCAACGTGTGCCGCCGTACTGTCCAACCAAAACACTGTGTGTGTCACACGTGTAAATACTCACTCCCTAATTATGGGTGTTGCTTTCATGCTGTTTGTTTGGGGTTAATGTGTTTTTGTCATAGCCAAGGGAGGGGAGAGAAGATAGATTAGGCATGCCGCATACTCCACACTCCAAAGAGAAGTGGGAGAAAGGGAGGAAAAAAGAAAATAAAGGAAGGAATAAAGAGAATGAGAGAGGGAGGATATGTGTGTGAGAGAGGGGGCGAGAGAGAGAAAGAGAAAGAGAGAGAACACTATCTTGCACGTACAAGGCGGATGGAGGATTGCCTATGTGTTGTTGTGAGCAATGTTGTGCATGGTACAATCTTGCACAGAGCTCCGTTTGTTGTGCTCTCTCCCCACCGCGGATCTCATGACCTGCCTGCCTGAGGGATGGACTAGGGGAGAAACAGGGCCCGGGCAATTTTGGCTGAAAGAGCCCCCTCACAATGAGTGGCGCAGAGCTGACTCAGCGGTGGGCCCTGCACCCTCGTGGGGCCCTGTTTTCAGAAATTTCAGGGAAACAAAATGTTTTTAAACATTTCTGAAAATAGGGGCCTACAAGGGTGCAGGGTCCACCTGGAAATGCCCGCTATGCCAGATGGCCAGTCCAGCCTTGTGCCTGCCTGAGGACCGGAACTAGCCAGTGGGAGTGAGAAGACAAATCTAGCCCAGGAATGGACACACAACCCTTGTCCATTTTTTCCACAAAATACAAAAAAACCCTACACATTAAACTTTAACCTGAGCATTCCATGAACTGAAGTCAGCAGTTGGACAAGGTTGATCTTTTTTTCTTTAAGTCAACAAGGTACAGTTCCAAAGATTACAAGGGTTCAGTTCGAAGTATTTTTAGATTTATTCATTTGCGCTACGCTACGTGAAACTGGCGTCCATTTAGTCGAACAGGATTTTGGTGAATGGCTATGTTAATGAGTCGTTCAAAAAAAAAGTGCTATCTCTGTTTGGCCGGATGTTTCCTCTGTGGTCGTGACATGTCAGTGCACTCTGGTAGACGTGCAACGATGCAGCACGGTAGAAAGAAAGGTTGCATCACAGTTCAGATCCGAACAAGTGTTGCAACCTTCTTCTCCCCATTTCATCTAAAAAAAATTTCACTGTCTCCTTTTCAGTTCAGGGGACGATTCTTGTTGCATGCATGCCCAGCAGGATTCAAGCATGCCACCATTACATTTCTTGCTTCAGTATTCAGATGCCGAGCAAGATTCAGCTGACAAAGGTGTTGTGTCGATAAAATGCCTACTATCTTCCAGTCAGCACATATTTGTTTATCATTTGCCAGTGTCATGGTGGCGGGACAACAATGAGAGATTTGTGAATGGGCCGTCCCACAGATTGCCGAAACTTAACCCATTAGTGTGTGCATTATAGGAAAACACTCCTCTGCCTCTCCCACTCGACACAATACACATTGCTTGGGGACCACAAACGTATGAACTGTAGGGAATGCTATGAGAGCAAAAACAAAAAAGTTTCATACATGGTTCCCAGCATAATGCAGAGCTAATTGGTCAGCTGATGAAGGAGAATGGGGCCTCTTGTTCTGGCCTGCAGCCTTGCAGAAATGCTGCTGTCTGCCCCCCTTTAGTTTCCCCCCACTTTAGTGATTTCCATGGAGTCTGCAGCCATTACCCCTGACGAGATCGCGGTATTAATCAACATCACAATAGACTGATTTCAAGGAGAGAGAGATGGTCGTATTGGGGCGAGACCGTTCACTGAAACCAGTGACACTGTTTTTTTATGTGTTTCTTTTAGAATGGATGTAGAAACAGTCAGTCTATAGGAAATTCCAAAGCAGAACAAAAAGAAAAACAAATACAAGTCAAGTCAAGTCAAGTCAGCTTTTATTGTCACTTTCATCATGTGCACAAGACATACAAGGAAAAATAAAATTACTTTTTCTCTCTATACCATGCCAGGACAACAACCACCACCAACAACAAATACATTCATGAAGTATCAGGTAATACATTCACAGGGTATACAAATGGACAACCATAAAGTATCATGTTATACAGTACATTCGATGCACGGGCACGCACATGCACACACACACACACACACACACACACACACACACACACACACACACACACACACACACACACACACACACACACACACACATACACACACACACACACAAACACAGGCACAAAATACAGCTGACCATTTTCACCAGCGGAAACCTGTGGCTGTGTGCTTTGCTGCCTCCAGCCAGCCAGGAGACCACAGACCAGACCAGGTGCTTTTCATGCGCGTAAAGGCCCAGCAGAGCTCTAGAAGCAGATGACAATCCTGTGCTCTTTAAAGGGACACTGTGCAGGAAATGGTCAAAAAAGGTACTGCAACTATGCTGCTCATTGAAACCGGGCTGCCTATTGCCAAATTTGATCTTTACATGAAAGCTTACTGAGTAATAAACAAATATTTTCTAGTATGGCCCAAGTACAGTCATTTTTGCAGCTAAAAATGGCTATTTTTGGAAATTCAAAATGGCGGACCATGGAGAAGATCCCCCTTTTCATGTATGAAAAGTGCAATTTTTGCAGTCATAATGAACACTTAGAATTTGATGCTGGTAGTAAGTATTCATGAAAAAGGTCACATTAGTTAATGGGCTGCATGAATTCTGGAAATAAACAACTAAAAATCTCACACAGTGTCCCTTTAACAGAAAGCATGCACGCACGCACGCACGCACGCACGAATGCACGCACGTATGCACACATGTATGCACAGCACACACACCCCTCTCTCTCTCTCTCTCTCTCTCTCTCTCTCTCTCTCTCTCTCTCTCTCTCTCTCTCTCTCTCTCACACACACACACACACACACACACCTCACTCCCTTCCTGTCTTTTTTCTCTCTATCTCTGTCTCTCTCTCTCTCTCTCTCCTGCATCTGCCCACTCACTCACTCACTCCACCCTTGCGGTCACGTGATCCACATCTCCAGAAGCAGCTTCCTGTTCATTCAAAACCTCACAGCTTTGCATAGGCAAATGAGGAAGGCTGCAGATCTCCCTCTCTCTCTCTCTCTCTCTCTCTCTCTCTCTCTCTCTCTCTCTCTCACACACACACACACACACACACACACACACACACACACACACACACACACACTTGCAGCAACATCTCACATCTGAGTGCAAACACATACACACACACGCACACGCACACGCACACGCACACGCACACGCACACGCACACGCACACGCACACGCACACGCACACGCACACGCACATCTGATATCAGATCCCCTAAGATAATCGTTGCCTCGATTCGAACACACACACACGCACACACCTGCCTCCCCACCTACACAAACAAAGCTGAATGGAGAGGGAGGTGGAAAGAGATGGAGAGACAACAAACATGAAAGAATGAAAGAGATTAAAAAATGAGTGTGGGAGCCAGCCAAGGAAACACATGGAGATATGGCAATGGGGGAAACGAGAAAACAGTTAGAGAGAGAGAGAGAGAGAGAGAGAGAGAGAGAGAGAGAGAGAGAGAGAGAGAGAGAGAGAGAGAGAGAGAAAATGAGCTGAAAGAGAGAGAGGGAGTGGATGAGAGATGGAGAGAAAGAGTGGGTGGACGACAGGATGACGTTGGGGTCTGTGAGTTTTCATCTGTGGATAAGAGTGGGATTATCCTCATGGGCTATCTGTCTGCCGTTCGCCCCCCGGGATGGGGCTGGGGATGGGATGTGAATGGGATGTGTTGGGTATGTGGCTGAGGATGGGGATGGGATGTTTTGGGTATGTGGCTGAGGATGGGGATGGGATGTGTTGGGGATGGGCATTGGCATGGGCATGGGATGTATTGGGGATATGGCTGGGGATGGGAAGGGGATTGCCTGGGATGGGGATGTATCTTGGGATGGGGATGTGTCTTGGATGGGGATGTGTCTTGGGATGGAGATATGTCTTGGATGGGGATGGGGATGTGGATGTGGCCGGGGATGGGATGTGGTTGGGGTGGATGTGAAGGGTGGGAGGTGGACAGACAATGCGGGGGAAACGGGGGTGGGGGTGGGTAGGGGCTTGCACTGCTGCTGGGAGAATCTGTCTCTGGCACGTGGCTGACAGGATGCTATGCAGGGGAGAGGGGATGTGGGGGTTGGTGGATTAGAGGAACGAACACATAGGCTCTTTTTCATCCTCTCTCTGTCTCTCTCTCTCTCTCTCTCTCTCTCTCTCTCTCTCTCTCTCTCTCTCTCTCTGTATGTGTATGTGTATGTGTGCGTGTATGTGCGTGTGTGTGTGTGCCTGCGTGCCTGTGTGCCTGCGTGCGTGTGTGTCTGCGTGCCTACGTGCGTGTGTGTGTGGGGGGGTGTATGTGTGGGAGCTGACCTCTAGGGCTTGCAGGACAATAGGAGGTAATAGCCATCAAGTCTACTCAGAACTACATAAGTGACAATGCCATGGTTAAAAAGCCACCATTACGGCTTCCTATTTGACACTCCTTCATTCTAATGAGAATGCAAAGTGTGAGAAGGTGTGGAAGTGTGTATGGGGAGGGGGGCTGTGGGGAGGGCGGGGGGGTTGTATAGTATTTATAGCTTCCTTTGACTTGTTAAGTGTGTGCAGGATATAGGCTACTATCTATTTTATTTAGACATGGTTCAGTGCTTTTGCAGTGAAAACAAATAATCAATACTAGCATTGTGTTATCATTACATGACTCGTACTTTTTCATTGGATGATGAGTAGAATGATAAACATTGTTTCTAACACCTGTGTGCGTGTGTGAGAGAGACAGACAGAGACAGAGACAAACAGACGTAGAAAGAGAAACAGAGAGACAGACTGTGGTGGTCTTACCACCTTTGCTGTGACAGTGCTTTTCATTTTATTTTATGTGTTCCATGTGAGCAGCAATTCTATTTAAAGAACACTTTTGCATCCAGGAATATCAACAGAGGATGTGGACAGGAATGTTCCCCTGGGTTCATCAGTTCCCATGGTAACCTCCCTAATTGTGTTTACTCTCTAAACTCTTGACTTTGCCACAGTGACTTACAGGCGGATTATGAGCAGTTATGTAATGTGGCTTCAAACAAAAACAATAAAAAGCACCAACTGGTTCACCATTTATGTTTGCAAGTGTGTGTGTGTGTGTGTGTGTGTGGGGGGGGGGGGGGGGGGGGTGGGGGGGGGGGGGGGGGGGGGGGGGGTGGGGGGGGTTGAAAAGGCCATAGCCATGAAAATACCAACCTCAATGATGAAAGTTTGTGTCAACGAAATTCTATTGTTTTTTTGTTTGTTTGTTTTTTTTGTAGACACACAACTTCACATAGCAGGCCGTTATTATAAACTTGTAGCAATTCTGCTGAAGTTTGATGATGTAACAAACCCAGTACTTTCCAAAACAACAGAGAGAGAGAGAGAGAGAGAGAGAGAGAGAGAGAGAGAGAGAGAGAGAGAGAGAGAGAGAGCACACAACACAGACCTGAAAGGTGAACAGTTCAGCAACAGAGCTGGCCGTCATTCCAAAAAGCAAATTTGTCCTGGTGCTATTTTGTCTCCCTCCTCTCCTCTTTCGCCCCGCTCTCTCCTCTGCCCGCTCCCTCAAGAGCTGTAAACGGGCCATTTGACGGCCTGAATTGCTTCCTGGCCAGGAGGAGACGACCACAGAGGACTATGCAGCCAGCCCAGCCCAGCCCAGCGGCACCTCCCTCTGCCCTGGCTCTGACCCCGGACGACGCAGTGGGCCGTGGGCTGTGGGCCAGACACCCCTGCACTAGGTATATGGACCAAGCCCCAGCCATAGACATTACATTATATAGGCCCAGCCTAGCCACCCCACCTCACCTCACCTTCCTCCCATAGCCTCTTACTGCAGCAGGGGTCGCCGGCGACCCTATTCACTTGCTGAAAATGCTTAACTACACCATAACAACATTGCTATGACATTACAGAGAGCAGGGCCTTTAGTAATGCACTACGACTTGGTCATTGTCATTCTGGTAACAACACATTTATAACGCCGGCGTGTCTTAACGGGTTAACACCACTGCATGCTGCTCACCCCCACACGACACCACTGGCCTGAAATAATCTCCGTTCCTCCCCAGTCATCCTTCATTTTCTACACCCTGTGGAAGAGGGCTGTGGAGGACTGTCATCATCATCATCATCATCATCATCATACTGCTGTGGCTTGGCGCCGGAAGCTGTGGCCTTTAGAGAGGATGGCCCTGCCTGGCCGTGGTCTGGTGTGAACTGTAGACAGACACCTCCCTGGAGATCATACGCTACTGTAATGAGGAGGCTTGGTGTTGGCCTGGCCTGGCAGCCCGGGAGATGTACGCACAATATAAAGTGTACACATGCAATGATGAGAACCTTCAGTTGAGGTCATGGCTGGATGTTTTGGCCTATTCACCTGGAGCGTCTCTTGATCCTTATAATAAGCCTATGGCAGCCATGTTGAAAATTACTCATTTCCAAAAGTCAGATTTTACTAGATTTTTAATAGTAATAGAATCCATAAAAAAACTTTTTGTATCAATTTTTTTGGGGTTAAACCCTAAATGTACTCGCCTATTCAGTTGAGGTCCTGGCTGGATTGACCATATGGCGTACAGGGTATTTGCCCGGTGGACTGTTGATGATTTTGGCCTATCCTCAACGGTATTAGTCCTCATGCCACTAAAGCGGGACTCTTCGAGATATTCATTTTAAAAATCTGGTTGTTAGGGTCAAAATAGCTGATATTGGATGACGAAAATGTTGTCAAAGGCTTTGTTGTTTCTCTCAATGCATGGTGGACTGGTCTTGGCTGCATGGTGGACTGGTCTCAATGCATGGTGGACTGGTCTCAATGCATGGTGGACTGGTCTTGGCTATTTTTCCTCCCAGTCCAGAGTCCAGTCCTGGTTGCAGTTGAATACTGTCAGCCAAACTGTACAAATACTGCAGGGAGGTGAAACAAGTGTGTACACAGTAGAAAAATACAGTGTCAACACTTTAGAGTCAATTTAACATCTTCCAGATTGTATTTGGTTCCAGAGTACTCTCTCTACGTGTTAAATTAACACTGCATTATTATTTGTTTTATTACTGTGTAGAAATGTGGTCAGAGGACATGTTCATAATATACACTGGCACTTTATGTTCGACAAAGTATTAGAGGACAGTGGCAATGCCATGGAGTGTCATCCTATCTGCTTGCACACACAACCTCATTAGCTTTAATCTGTTAGGTAAACCGATTTAGCCGTGCCTGCCAGCCTAGCAGAAATGATCCCAGTGTGTCACCCCCATTCAGGAAGACTGGAGCTGGAACGTGCAGCGTATAGATAGACAGTAGGTGATGATGCTTGGGGGAAAAAAGGAAAGAAAAGCCGGTAACACTTTAGAACTACAACTTCAAAAGCTTATATAAACACTTTATTAACATTTAATAATGAACAAAACATTTGCAAATGTTTGTAAATGTGCAAGAACCAAACTACGACTGCACAATGATATAGAATTCATCTCACCAGTTACTTGGTCATGATGATTCATATGCCTACAACATGGGTCTAGAAAACTGAATGAATGCCATCAGTTGTCTGTCTGGAGCTGTTTTTGTCGTTGGCACAATGCATTCATCAGGACGTGACAAACAACAGACTATGAGAGAAATCATGAGTAGAGAAATTGCACATCCGATTACACGGAAGGAGAGAGAGAGAGAGAGAGAGAGAGGCAGACAGACAGGCAGACAGAAAGTGAATGAGAGAGAGAAAGAGAGAGAGACACAGAGAGAGAGAGAGAGAGAGAGAGAGAGAGAGAGAGAGAGAGAGAGAGAGAGAGAGAGAGAGAGAGAGAGAGAGAGAGGGAGGGAGAGAGAGCTCTGTCTGGGTCTCGCTTGACCTACTTTGACCTGTCTGACTGCTCATCAGGTTGTGTCTGTCTGTGCTCATCCATGTTGTGATGGTGATGCCATCCTCTCTCTCTGACCACCACACCACACCGCTTCACTTCTCTCACTGGCTTTTCGAAATCAGCAAGTGTGATTTGTTGCTTGGCAACAGCGAGTCCTTGTGCCACGTAGTAGATGTCTTCAGTGCATATTTCTTCCGTGGCTGGCAGAGTGAAGTGAAGTTGTTAAAAAAAAGAGAGGAAAAAGAAAAACCTCACTTGGAGGTGCATGAAAACTGGCCCCACTGCCTTCAAACGGCCCCCCCGTACATCAACTATCCATCTGCGTTAACCCCGAAAACAATTGATCCACGACTCCTGGATGCCTCTCCACTCTCCCTACAAGTTGTAGCCCTGCGCTGATATTGATTTAGTGGGGCTGTTTTTCTAGCCAGTGGATGCATTTTTATTTATTTGTTTATTTATTTATTTACTTTTGGATGTGGACGTGATAAATGCGATAAATGACACTGAGTTTTCAGTGTGTGTGTGTGTGTGTGTGTGTGTGTGTGTGTGTGTGTGTGTGTGTGTGTGTGTGTGTGTGTGTGTGAGAGAGAGAGAGAGAGAGACAGACAGAGAGAGAGACAGACAGACAGAGAGAGAGAGGGGGGGGAGAGAGAGATAACGTGTGCATGTGTGTGTGTGCGTACATGTGTGCGTGCGTGCATGTGTGTGCGTGTGTGTGCATGTGTGAAAGTGAGAGAGCGTGCATGCATGTGTGTGTGTGTGTGTGTGTGTGTGTGTGTGTGTGTGTGTGTGTGTGTGTGTTGGTTCGATCAAACAACCCATTTCCTCACATCCTCCAGATGTTTCGAAATAACCTCAAGGTCGTATGTGTGGTCGGTTAAGAGGATCAAGAGCAGGAAGGAGCGGAGGCTAGTGAAAGGCCTGTCCACACAGACTTAGCGTTTACAACCAGGCTGTCACCAGGTTGTGGGCCCGCAATAAAGGAAACTTCAGTTGAGAGCTCTGACTGACCTCTCTGTGCCCCTTTGACCAAGAGGTGTGGCGATAAATTAGGGGCTAACAGTTTGCTTAGCTGCTGCTTTAACGGCACCCAAGGCTGGGTTGAGGGCAAACCACTTCAGGGCGCCACAACAACAGCCCCCCCCCCCCCCCCCATTACATTGCACATCGCACTTCAACTGCAAACTGATGTTGAAGGAGTTGAGTTGTAAGGCAATTAGTAGAGTAGAGAGTAGAGTATCGTTTATTGATCCCAGGGGGAAATTAAGGTGTCAAGTAGCATACACACATACATAAAAGAAGACATTGTCCACAAGACGTAACACACATATTACACATAAAATAATCATCATATATAGCTCACTGTTACATATTTGCCAAGGCATCTCTCTCTCTCTCTCTCTCACTCTCTCTCTCACACACACACACACACACGCACACACACACACACACACACACACACACACACACACACACACACACACACACACACACACACACACACACACACACACACACACACACACACACACACACACACACACACACACACACACACACACACACACACACACCAAAATATAAAGTGTAAAGTGTCCACAGTGTTCACATGTGCCTTAGCTGAGTGGCACATAGAAGCCAAGACAATTGGGCCTCTCTTTTTTATTTAAAGCCTGACAGCCCCAAAAGCTAAGGGTCAGCTATGAAATCTACAACAGCTGCCTGCGTACAACTTTAAGGCTTAAAGGTTACAACTTCAATTTTGTAACAATTTCAATTTTGTAAAATTTTTAGGCGCCCTTAGCAAAATAGGCTACTGCTCGTGTTGCCCATTCACAACGCGTGTTTTGTTTTTTCATGAATAACCACCATTATCAATTTCACTTGTAAGTATTGCTTGTAAGTGTTAAATAGTTCAATATTATGCAAAACTATGGATTTTGAGCCCCCTTTCACTTCTGATTGGAATAATACTTACATGTAGTCCTGAATTGCTCTGTTTTTCTCCTTCTTTGAATACCATAATGACCTATAGGCTATAGATGAATGAAAACTTTCACAGTCTTTCAGTCACGAATACAAATAAACCAAAACCTCCTTCCTCTTTAGAGTTCACTTCCTTTGTGAGAGTTCTCACAGGTTACAGGCTGACAAAAATGTGAAACAAAAAAACCAAACCAAAAAACCCCCCCAGTAATATCTGTAACATCCGGTGTTTAGTGCTACCTCATGTAGGTTCACCTGAACAATATTCAGCCATGTCTTTTGTGTGTATGAGCCTTGACGGGGTAATTTCTCTCCCAAATTTTTTTTCTCATTTTTTATGTGACAAAAGCCGAGCTCTTCAAGCGCTTCGTGATTTTCTGTTACCGGGGAGGAACTATGGAGAGGAGAGGTGTTTCATGGTGCATTGTATCCGCACTGAGAACAAGGTCACTTTTTTATCACCTCTTTTCTTCATGTTCTTCCTCTCTCCACCACACAGCTAGACTAATGAAAGTCAATGACAGGCAAGGTACTCGTCTTAAGAACTTCCTGATTCACTCCCTCTCTCTCTCTCTCTCTCTCTCTCTCTCTCTCTCTCTCTCTCTCTCTCTCTCTCTCTCTCTCTCTCGTGACAAAGGCCAGACACAGGAAACTAGCCACTAGCCTGTCAGTGATGGCCAGAGAGGAAGCAGCCTTTAAAGTGTGCTCTTTTTGCCACCTGGTCTGATCTGCTCTCACATCTTCCCTTCTCACTCACCCTTCACTCACCCCTCGCTCACCCCTAAAAGTCCTCTCACTTCTCCACGGACGTGACGGACGTGATGCCTCCGTTCACTGACAACTTTGGGTAGGCCTGGACACAAAGCCATGGCAAAGCCCCCTCCCACACCCATTGCATGCAATAGATTAATATGAATTGCATATACATGCAATAGATTACTATTTCATTCATCTATAGCCTATACAGGTCATCATGGTAGTAGTCAAAGGAGTTAAAGGTCCAATGTCTAAGATTTCCCTTCACTTTTTCATATATGTTGTGAGTTAATCCAATAGTGAGTGATAAATAGAAAAATTCAGGACTACATGTACGTAATTATACATGCAATGTAATGAGGACCCGATTCTGGGGGCCCCCTCTTCTATCCCTGGGTCCAGGGCGGCCGACCCATTTGTCAACCCCCGCCAACGTCCCTGCTGTCGCCTGCCAGGAGGTGGAGGTGGAGGTGGGGGTGGAGGTGGAGGTGGGGGAGAACAGGGGGGGGGGGGGGGGGGGGGGGGGGGGGGGGCAGCAGAGGAAGCAGAGCCCTGTTGCTAATGTGACAGGCACACTATAAAGTGATTGGATTACTTCCCCACGCTTTAATTGCGTCCTGGGTCAACTGTGGGGGACCTGAGGGCTTCATCTGATGATGGGGGCCAATGACAACCACCCATCTGCCTGCCAGACCACTGGAGGAAAGAGCTTTCTCAAACTTTTTTTTGGACTGAGGACCCCTAATCAGTGGTGTAGTCTACTTTTTTTCTGGTGGCCCTGGTGGGTATACTGTATATTCGAGATTTTTTTGTGCTGGGTATAGTATATATTCTAAATATTAAATCAATCAATTTTAGTTGGGTATACTGAAATCTCTGACATTTTTAGTGGGTATACTGCATATACCTGCGTTCTACGTAGACTACACCACTGCCCCTAATGGAGTAAGACATTTTCCAAAGGTACCCCTCGGAAAAATTGCACCTCAAATTACACTTACCGGAATTGTTTGAAATAGTCATTTTAATGTCGACGTAGAAAATGTAACCTTCTGTTTAACCTAATGTTTCTCTCACAGTAGTACATGGTGCTGCACCGTTTGATGTCTTTGCAAGAGAAATGTTCACTGAGCCCCTGGCAACGTGGAATCCCAGGGGTCCCCGGACCCCACTTTGAGGAACCTGTGGTTCAGAGGAAAGCGGGTGCTGTGGGCGCTGTCAGAGCAGAGGGCTGCCCTCCTCCTGCCCTGTGGTGCGTTGTTTGTTTGGGGGGGGGGGGGGGGGGGGGGGGTGAAATTAACAGCCAGAGATTATGAAGGTGGGTCTGTCTGCTCTGCTGTGTGCATGGGGCGTCGTTTCCTGTTCGGTTGATAAGGATGTCACGGGAGGGATGGAGGGATGGAGGGATGGATGGAGGGAGGGAGGGATGGAGGGATGGAGGGAGGGAGAGATGGAGGGATGGAGGGAGAGATGGAGGGATGGAGGGAGAGATGGAGGGATGGAGGGAGGGAGGGATGGAGGGATGGAGGGAGGGATGGAGGGATGGAGGGAGGCAGTTTAATGGGAGGAGGAGGGGCCGCTGTGCGGCGGGAGGCTGGCTTGGTGTTTCCACTACATTGCACTGTGTACACAGTATAGCACAGGGAGCAAGTGCACAGATGCTGCCAATCTAAAACAAATACATTACATATGCATGCACACATACAGGGCTTGGACAAAATAACTGAAACACCTGTCATTTTAGTGTGGGAAGTTTCATGGGCCATGGCTCAAGTGTACCAGCCTGTTGGCCAATCTTCATTAACTGCACATTGCACCAGTAAGGTGAAGTGTGAAGAGTCAATTAGCAGGGTAATAGCACATTTTTGCTCAAAATTAAGCAATGCACACAATATTATGGGTGACATATCAGAATTGATGCATGTGCGTGTAGCTTTTGCATCTTTGACCAAGACAGCAACTCTTTGTGATGTATCAAGAGCCACAGTATCCAAGGTGATGTCTGCATACCACCAAGAAGGTTAAACCACATCCAACAGGATTAACTGTGGACGCAGGATTAACTGTGGGCGCAACAGGAAGCCATCATGTACATGTCCTGATGATGGAGCGTAGAATTGTTTGACTTGTAATAATAATAATAATAAATTTTATTATGAGCGCCTTTCAAAATACCCAAGGACACTTTACAATCAAAAACAAATACATAACAATAGGGAAAGTAAACAAAGCTTCAGTGAATTAACAATAGGAGAGTAATGAGAGTAATTAAAATGCAAAAAATAAAATAAAGGGGGAAAAAAGTACAATAAAAATAAATGTTTTAAAATAACAAAAAGAAGTAGAATGAAAATTGAAAATAGCATAAAAAGGAGGGGAAGAAAAGATAAAATATGTAAAATAGAAGATAAACTGATAATTAAAATGAAGTGGAAATGTGTGAAACACATCCGCTGGATAACTGGACACCTGTAACTCAATGCTTATTGGATATGAATATTCATGAACAAAGGCCTGTCAAACCTCCTGTCAAAGTGGTCATCCATAAAACACAGTTGAATCCACAATAATGCACTTTGCAGGCTATATCTGTGCCCCCACACATGCTTATATACAGTATGTCCAAGTTCAGATGCATAAAATGCATAAAATAACATGTATTTTTTCGCACCTCTCAGCTGGCAGGTGCGTCACGGTATGGACACATAGACGCGAATTTGGCCAAGCGAACTTCGCCATTCATTCCTATGAGAGAGGCGAAGGCAAGCAAAAGCAAGCGAACAGGAGCGAAATTATTAAACAAAGTTTAATGTTATGCAAATGAGGAGCGAATTCGCCTGCTGCGGCCCAATCAAATCAACAACATAACTGTTCCATTCCATTTGATTCGCCGCGAGTCGACGACCTGATGACAGTTGAGCTGTCACTGAATTTCACCTGTCTTCGCCTCGCTTGCTTCGCCTGCTATGAGTCCCTACCGTCAGAGAGTCACTCATCTCACTCATCAGACAACTTGAAAAATCTCCTGCACACTGACCGTTTCGCTGTTTTATTTAATACATGACATTTCAATGCTTAAAGGTCTAGGACCAACGAATTGGTCAGTGTGCAGTAGATTTTTTCTTTTTTTAAAGATTTTTTTTGTCTTTTTTTACTTAATTGATGACAGGACAGTATGAGAGGTGGACAAGAAGCAAATTGGGAGAGAGGTGGGGAGGGGTTGGCAAATGAACCGGGCCGGGAATCGAACCCGGGTCGGCCGTGTGGCAGACGAGTGCCCTACCGGTTGGTCACGGCAGGGCCAAAAGGAGATTTTTTTTTCAAGTTGTATAATGCCTCTATGTGACATATGTTCCACTGGGCTGAACTGCTGTGCTGGTTGTTCAAACAGATCAATGGCAGGTCACTTCCTTGAGGAGGAAGAGAAGGCAGCAGCTCATCTCATGTGGTGGAGCCTGCTATGGAGAGAAGGCTATCATGTCATGTGCACTGCACATATATCCTGATGATGAAGGAGAGACACATTGACTCATATGAAGCACATATACAAACATGGCATAAGGCTAACCTGTAACCCAATGCTTATTGGACATGTACCTATGGAAATAATTGTGAACTGAGGCCTGTCAAATCTGACTGATGTGCAGCCTACTAAACTGTTGAACCCACAACATTGTGCTTTGTAGGCTACTATATATAACCTTATCACCAACAAAATGATAATGTATAAGTCGGGTTTTTTTAGGACTCTCAGTCATGTCATGGTAGTGTTGTTATGATAGTTAAGCTTGTTCAGCAAAATTAATGGGATTATCTGTGATCCCATCAGCAAGAAAAAGGGCTACAGCCATAGTAAAATGTGCTAATATTACACTTTTACCAAACAGGTTTTACTGGACACATTGCGTCGTCGTCGTTACGTGACAAATGTTCCGCTGGGCTGAACTGCTGGCTGGTCAAACAGATCAATGCCAGGAACAGGAAGCCACTTCCTTGAGAAGGAAGAGAAGAGGAGCGATGGCAGCGCCTCAGCTCATCTGCTGGTATAGCTCCTCTATGAAGAGAGAGAGAGAGAGAGACAGAGAGAGAGAGAGAGAGAGAGAGAGAGAGAGAGAGAGAGAGAGAGAGAGAGAGAGAGAGAGAGAGAGAGGCCGATCAATAAAGACGGCTCTGCAACCAGATACAAACCGGAGACACAGGATGTCAGACGAGGATGAGAGGAGGAAGTAGGAGCTCAAGAAAAGAAAACACTGTTAGCGAAGAGCAGGGGGTGGGGGAGGTGGGTGGTGGAGGGGGGTTGAGGGGTAGGGGAGAGAGAGAGAGAGAGAGAGAGAGAGAGAGAGAGAGAGAGAGAAGAAGCCTGCATGGAATTTTCACAGCCACTCAATACATGCTAAAGAAACCACTGGTTTCACCTCAGTGAGAATGAGGCCAGTGTGTGTGTGTGTGTGTGTGTGTGTGTGTGTGTGTGTGTGTGTGTGTGTGTGTGTGTGTGTGTGTGTGTGTGTGTGTGTGTGTGTGTGTGTGTGTGTGTGTGTGTGTGTGTGTGTGTGTGTGTGTGTGTGTGTGTGTGTGTGAGTGTGAGAGAGAGTGGGGGTAGGTACGTGCGTGCATGTGTGTGTGTGTGTGTGTGTGTGTGTGTGTGTGTATGAGAGAGACTGGGTGTATGTTTGTGTACATCTGTGTATGTGTATGCGTGTGCGTGTGCGTGTGCGTGTGCGTGTGCACGCGCGCTGGTGCATGTGCATGTGCACGCGTGTGTTTGCGTGCGTGTGTGCGCAAATGTGTGTGGCTACCCACAGGAGATTAAAACACAAGCCATTATCAAAAAAACAAAAAACAAAAAAAAACAGGTGTGATAGAGATCAGCTTAAGCCAACACAGCAGCAGTCTAATCACCTCCACATCCACACACACACACTTAATCCAGCAGGAATATTTATACTCGATGACCGAACAAATCAAAACCAGGCCATCATGCAGCTCTAGTCACGCGGCTCATACTGCCCTCACAGACTGGAGAAGAGCCGTAGTAGTGTCAGACTGAGAGTTTTGTAGGGGTGCATTTCTTGAAGCCATAGTTGCTAACTGCGTTAGCTACTTTGTGGTTTGCAATGCAATTTCCCATTGACAACTACCGAAGTTGCTAGCAGGCTAATAACTTCTCTTTCGAGAAATGCACCCAGCTTTGCTATTTCCGCTGTTAGGGAGTGAGGTTTTGTTGTGAAGGTCACTTAAGTGTAATTAAGTGTTTGTGAAACCTTAAAGGCACTATAAGGTGATGTTTGTGTCATTTTGCAGTATCCATGTGATGATTTGGGAGAAATAACCAATGACCAATCAATCAACTAGTAACATCATAGCGCAGTGGTTCTCAACCTTTTTTGAACAAACGCCTTATCACAAGCCTCCCAACGCCCCCTTGACCTCATCATAAGCCTGACAACGCCCCCCTCCCCCCCTTAGTATTAAAAAAATAAATGCACTAATGCACCCCAATGGCAACTAAGCACTGCTCCCTCTCAGCTGTATCCTTCTCAACGTCCCCCCTAGAGTTACCCAACGCCCCCCTGGGGGGCTGTACCGTACTCGTTGAGAAACACTATCATAGCTGATCCAATGCACCTCTCCTTATTAAGTACCATTCTAGGAGTATCCTTTAGGTCTTAATTACCTCTGCATGTATGGTTTGTTGCTGCTGAATTTTGGAAGCTTGGAAGTTCTTTCCTATTTCTCTGGTAGTAAAAGTGTCTTTACATGGTTCAGCAGTAGTTCAGCGGTGTTCTTCCCGTTGAAGACATTCAGATGTAATGTCACATTGCTCTAGGTCGGTTTGTGCTCTATGTCCTTGATGTTGTAGTATTACTATTTTTATGCCTTCGCAGCACAGTAATGTGGTGTGTCGCCTGCCTGTGCGTGCCAGCGTGTGTCTGCTCTGCGCGTTTCGGCCGGCGGTCGGGGAGATGCTCCTCAGCAGGACTTTGCATCTTCATCTCAGGGTGAAACACGGGTGACTCACCGCTGCACACATGCCAGTGCATATACACACTCATACACACAGCCGTACGCAAGGGCATGCACACACACAGACACACTCACACACGCAAGCACGCGCACACACACACACACACACACACACACACATCCGTACGTGCATATACACACACTCCTACACACACACACACACACACACACACACACACACACACACACACACACACACACACACACACACACACACACACACACACACACACACACACACACACACACCCCTCCATTCGCAGACACCCCTCCATTCGCACAGACACACACACACACACACACACACCCCTCCATTCGCACAGACACACACACACACACACACACACACACACAAGCAATTCCACTTCTAAAGCCCCAACTGTGCACCAAACTTGTCCTCTCTCTGCCCCTCATCTCGTTTCTCTGCCGGTGTCCCTCCTTCTATTCGTCTCTCAGCCTCTCTTCCTATAACTCTGCTTCTTGTTTCACAGTATTATTAGGTGTCTGTTTCACTGCAGATTGTGGTTGGCTGAGGTGCTTTGACTGTCTTTCACTTTCACAGCCTTCGGTGTCACTGATATTACTCTGTCCTACATTGGGAGTGTGTCTAGCAGGTGCGCGTGTGTTTTTGATGCGCTGCGTTCAGGGCCACTGACAGCCTTGGCTGGGCCCAGGACAAAGTCATCTGAAAGGGCCCCCTACCCAATACACATACAATGTAATGGGGACTGGGCTCACTATCTCCCTGGGCCCGGGGCAACATACCCCTTGGTCCCCCCAGTCTGCGGGCCTGGTTGTGTTTGTGTACATTGCCTACGGCCCTGCCCCTCATGAGGACAGGAAAGGGGCAGCACTGCAGGATGTTGGGGGCAGGCAGGCAGCTGAAGAGCTGGCCAGGGCAGAATAGGGCAGGGCAGGGCAGGGCAGGGCAGGGCTACAAAGGAGCGGCAAGCCAGGACAGGCTAGAGAGCAGAACTGGAGTGGGCTCAGGAAGTGGCAGGTAAGGCATGTCAGTAAATTAGTGGATAAGGGTAGTGTCAGCTAAGCCAACAGGGGGAGGGGGGGGGGGGGGGGCAAAGGGTTCATCTGTCCAGGGAGACAGAGGGCGTCACATTCAAATAAGAGAAACGGGAGCTTGGTGTGGCAGACTTTACTTTCAGTTTTCACATGAGAGGAGTGGTGTGCCTGCAGGGCAAGGGGGGAAGGACAAGCAGGACAGAGCCAGAGCGGGACAGGAGTGCAGTGGAATGGAATGGGGCAGGGCAGGGCAGGGCAGAGTGAGGTGGGGCAGGAGTGGGGCGGCGGGGCAGGGCAGGGCAGGGCAGAGTGAGGTGGGGCAGGAGTGGGGCGGCGGGGCAGGGCAGGGCAGGGCAGAGTGAGGTGGGGCAGGAGTGGGGCGGCGGGGCAGGGCAGGGCGGAGTGAGGTGGGGCAGGAGTGGGGCGGCGGGGCAGGGCAGGGCAGGGCAGGGCAGGGCAGGTGAGGTGGGGCAGGAGTGGGGCGGCGGGGCAGGGCAGGGCAGGGCAGAGTGAGGTGGGGCAGGAGTGGGGCGGCGGGGCAGGGCAGGGCAGGGCAGAGTGAGGTGGGGCAGGAGTGGGGCGGCGGGGCAGGGCAGGGCAGAGTGAGGTGGGGCAGGAGTGGGGCGGCGGGGCAGGGCAGGGCAGAGTGAGGTGGGGCAGGAGTGGGGCGGCGGGGCAGAACAGGAGCTTGCATGGGTGAAGTGGTGCAGGTCAAGGAGAAAGAACAAGCAGGACCGAGTAGGACAGGACTGACCACGTGCTCAATATGCATACATACAGTACTATACATCTGCTGTATGTCTATGGTTGAGTACGAAATGGAGACTCCAGGCTCTTCTATCCCCCACCCCCTACAAATTGCACCCTGTGTGTGTGCATGTAGGGCTGCAGAGAGTCAGGTGGCAGTGGCATGCACAGCAAAATTTACAGTGTTAATTCAACACTTAAAGAGTTAATTTAACATTCTCTAGAGTGTATTTGGTCCCAGAGTACTCTCTAAGTGTTGAATAACACTGCAATTTTATACTGTGTGTTTTTACAGTCCCGGCGGCGGTCCTGCCCACTGCGGCTGGCGGGCGGGCGGGCGGTTAAAGCAGCAGCAGCAGCAGCCACACCAGCAGATGTGTTTGCTTTAGCGGCTTATCGTTTCCTCACTCGTAGCGCCGCACCGCTGAAGGTCACGAGCCAGCACTTTCACCCCAGGCCATCCAGCGAGCCAGCCGCACCCACCACCCACCACCCTGCCTGCTGCTGCCTCACTCATGGCCCGCTCCACTGCAGCACTCCTGGGGCCTGCAGCACAGGGCTTGACATTAACTTTTTCACTCACCGGCCACCGTGGTAGTGTTTTTTCCCAAGTCACTAGCCATTCAGCTATTCTATTAGCCACAAATGTGATATTATCTTTTTCTTTATCATAATACTGTACACCTAACTTCAGAAGATAAGCTGCTAAAGCAAGATGAGTGTGTAGCTTTCTACTGTACATGGAAATAAATCAAACAAATAGAAACAGAGTACTGTAACTTATTTTTTTCTTAACATAAATACAAATAATTGATACACAAGGGGTGAAATAGATGAGCCAATTGGCTAGTTACACTGAAATTGTTACTAACCACAGCCAAGTTTTACCAGCATTTGGCCGGTTGGCAGGTGCCAGTGTTAAGCCCTGCTGCAGCATACTAAGCAGCTGGTTCAGGAGTAAACCAGGTTGTACATCATCCAATAGAAGAGCCTGGAGTCCCCATGTTGTACTCAACCATAGACATAGACCTACCGTTTGAAGTATTTATAACAGGATGTAACACTGGCTACGTTTTATGAGACATTAAATTCAGAAATTAACTCACTTTCATTCTAAATAAAGCTTTAAAAACATCATGTAAATACATAACAATTCTCGACAGAACTATTTAATTCGGAATTATTAATTCAGAATTAAAAACGTCATGTAAGTGTAACATTGTGTTCTTGTACTTCAGGATTAGGGTAAGGGTTTGGTATGTACAGTGTACATAGGGACTGTAGATAAAGTGCGCTCAACTCCGAAAAGTTTCTTACAAGGTCTTTGGGTGCGAGCAAACAGCAAAGTTCATGTATAGTAAAAAAGCCGCACTCCCGGATCAATTTCTTGCAATTTTAATACTGGGTTAGCATGGCAGACAGACAGACGTTTCGGCCTAAGCCTTCTTCAGCGTCTTCAACTGCAAGAAATTGATCCGGGAGTGCGGCTTTTTTACTATACATAGTAGGGACTGTACAGTGTGTGTGTGCGTGCATGTGCACGTGTGCGTCTGCGCGTGTATGTGTGCGTGTGCGTGTGCATGTGTGTGTATGTGTGCGTGTATGTGTGTGTGTGTGTGTTACATCCTGTTATAAATACTTAAAACTGTAGGCCTACCTAATTTATGCAAGAAAGGCCAGTAACGTAAAATGTAACTGGATATGGGAACATCAATATAACTTCAGCGCATCGTTCACTTTTCCTCCATGGCCACACACACACACACACACACACACACACACACACACACACACACACACACACACACACACACACACACACACACACACACACACACACACACACACACACACACACACCACAACAGAACAAAGGTTACATAAAATCTGCCTTTCTGAGTATTTTGCCAGAATTCACCTGAAGTGCTTTCAAATGTCAACAAATCAAGACTTTTCCTCTATGAAAGGCTGTATGGGGTAATGTCTACAAAACAAATGGAGTCAAATGTTGACCCTGTTTATACAAAAACAAGAGTAACTAGCTGCAAAGGTGGAGGCCGGCCGTGGCTACATGATTATAATGCTGTGACAATATGCTATTACAGCACCTGTTAGCATAGTGCATAGTTGGTACTTTGCAGAAAATAACATACATAATAATAAATATAAGGATTATAGGCTACTAATGTTTATTTACTGTAAGTGTAAGTTTGTGCAAATGTCACAACCAAAGACAGGTCATATGTTTGGGATTCATGCCTGAACAGGAAATTAACGCTTTACTTTACGGTACAGTAATTACTGTGTACTTTCTGTGTAACATCAGGGTAGCAGAGAGAAGTTACATGGTATCGAACAGGTAAAAAGGGAGTAATTACAAAGTAAATACATGTAATAGACATATCTCAAGAATTATAATGAAACGAATGCATATTTTCTAACCATCTAATCATGCAACTTCTCTCTGTTACCCTGTTGTTACAGAATTAATGGTATTTACTTTGTAATTACCCAATTTTTACCCATTACATACCATGCAACTTCTCTCTGTTACATTGTAGTTACCCAAGAACACAGTAATCATGTATGGTAACAGTACCGTAAAGTAAAGCGTTACCAATTATTTGAACAAGAAATTCAAACAGTATGAAGAGAAGGCAAATACCTCTGTGCGCTATTTCTGGACCTTACAATTGGCTTTGGGCTATTGCCACCACACAGTCTGTTGTGAAAGGCATTCAGTTACTTTCAGGTCTGTGGGAAGCGTTTGACATTCACGGTTCAGACAAAACTTGGTTGGGCCTCAACTTCACACACACACACACACACACACACACACACACACACACACACACACACACACACACACACACACACACACACACACACACACACACACACACACACACACACACACACACTGCACAACCAAACACCACATCCTGCTAGAATTTAGAAAGCGGAATTATGCCTTTATGCATTTCACAGCAGGGTTCAAAGGTCGAATGTGTAAGATTTCCAACCCCGTCTTCAAAGTCGCCAGGAAAGTTTAATGCAATACCAAAAGCTGTTGTGGGTTTATCATCTCAGAGTGAGTGAAAAAAAACTAGGAAATTGGGAAACGTGTAAATATCTGTTCCAATTTCTTTTTATGCAATGTAAATAAATGCATTAATTGACTGCTAATTAATTGTGTCAAAAGCATGTAATGTGTCAACATTATGGCTAGGGAAAGCCCTGTTAAATGTATTTAGAGTTTTGTAAATGTCGCTGAGGAATGGAGAAAAGCTTGTTAGCAATTGAACATTTGAGATCATATTACATGTATGTCTGAGCCATAAAAAAGGATGTTTGTGAACAAGCAAAAAAATGAAAATATATATATATGACGAACACCGAAAAGAAATGTTTCACACTGGGCAACACTAATGCATAGTAAAGAGTAAAAGTTGTGGTGTTAATTCAGCACTTGAACCAACTAAAAGAGTCTTAAATCTGACTCTGTAAGTGCTGTTAGCACTACAAAGCTTTATTGTGCACACCGGGTCACAGGAGCATGTGGAGCGACGTGGATTGATTATAGATTAAGGCACCAGCCAGGTCACCTTTGATCACCTGGACAAACAACAACAACCCTTTCATGCACCGGGCTGCCGGCTGTTTCCCAAGTTCAATTACAATATAGCACGGCAATGAATCAATGTTCAACCAACAAAACATGTAGAGAGCTGTCTATCAGTAACAGTAGGAAAACTGGAGGAGGAGCTTTTGTAGAATCTATTTTGAGTCATTTTTATTGAAGATAGAGCATGGTGGAGCTTGCCAGTCAGGCTCCGTTTGACTCTACACTGAGTCACCAGGAAGCCGAGAGAGTTAAGAGTACAGTACTTATTGTGGAAGCTATAAATACACCTCATCTTTAAGATACTTATTGATATTGTGACACTTGTAGTGGACATTGAAGCTTTTCATTCTTTGTCACTGCCTGTGCACACTGTGCCTTTCTGCTGTTGACATAGGCTACTGAAACTTTGTCCTGCACCTTGATAGAGGATATTGACATTTCCTTCATCTTAACTGAAACGAAAACATACCAAACTAAATGAATGTATACGAAATCCACCCAACCAGGACATCACTTTTCCCTATATGCTCCATTATTTGGTGGTTTCTATCCTGCAAAGCAAGATGTTCTCTTGCTGGATCTCAAATGGTGCACTTGTGCACTTCAGGGCTCATGTTTTAGTGCACACTGCGTATTAATCACACAGTATAACATAGTGCCCGTCCGAAGTGCACAAGTGCACTATCTGAGACACAGCATCTGTGTTGCTGTGATTTGTTTGCATTGCGTTGGCATGCCCCACACCTGTTGTCTACTTGCCATTGTCATCCTCCTTCCATCCACCCCCGTCTTGGTGTTCCTCGTTGTCTTGGTGTTGTTTTGTGTATATGAAATCCTATCTCTTTGGTTGTTGGGTCATTGAATGGTGTATGTGCCAGTTTATTGGTTTCCTTGTGTCTTGTTTCCATTGCCAATATTTGTCTTCATGTTTGGATATTTGACCCTGGTTGTGTTTTGACATTTATTTTATTTATTCTTGTCACTCATGTCAGTTTGTCTAACTGGTTTGAGTTGTCATGTGTTATTCGTATCTTAAGTGAAACTTAGCCCTGCTGTCTTGGAGATGGCAAACACCAGGTGTGCTAAAACAGCAGGGTACATTGGGACAATGCCTAGGGTCCCTTCCAGATCATCAGCAGGGCCCACAGAGGACTGTAATATTGAGGTAGGGTCTAAGAAATTTTCATAGAGGCCCCACAATTTCTAGGAAACCCACTTCTACAAATTAGTGTTAAAGAGACGTTATTCAACATTCAAGTTAGTTGTCAACATGATTATTACTTGGATTCTTGACTTGTCTAGCCAGATGAACAGTCAATAGGGGGAAAGTCTCACCTCCAAGTGGGCTTGTGCCAGGTCGACAATCTGACAAGTGTCATGAAGCGAAGTGCATAGCGAAGCCTCATATGAGAAGCAACCAAAAGTTGCAGGGTATTGGTTTAAGCTGAGGTGGTCTGAGAAGCTTTGGTGAAAACTCTACGGAAAGTGACCGACCACTTGACAGACTCAATGAAACGTTCACAAAGCTACTATTGTTTGTTTTATAGTGTTAAGTGTTGTTCTTAGTTTTTCTTTCAACATGGTAAGTATGATGTAGAGCACCCCGGTGTGTCATAATACTTAAGTCAGCCTGCGGACTATAATCACCTTTATGCCACAGCAGCGTTAGAGAGATTTGGCCCCTGTGGGAACCAATGCAGAAAGGAATTTCAAATCTCTTCCTGCTTTTCATACTTCAAACAACATGCCAGCACACAGAAATAACCTGAACAAATCCTAAATCATGTGAAGAATTCATCATATTTATTATTACCTTATAGCCCTGTGTTAAATGTTATTGAGTTTGTCGAACATACACTTTAAATAAGCTGTCAGTCGGCCATAAACCTTGAAATCTAAATCGACAGGAGTAAACCCACAGGGCTCGCCTCATTAGCCGGCCAGCTTGTTGAAAAGATTAGCATGGTTTGCTAATATAATGTTCTTACCATAATCTGGCTGGAATGAGGGCTAATCTCATCGTAAAATACCGGAACAACTTCTATATATTGAGTGTGACACACTTTGAGAAAGTCATTGTTTCATAACAGCAAAATGCCAGAAATATGTAAAGGCGTGGGTGCCAGGAGTGACCACCGTGGGTTAAGTTTGTACTGCTACTTAAAACGACTGTTTTTCTTTCTTCTTTTTTCCCCTTTCATAAGTACATCTAATGAATGTGGTTACTTGTAGGAAGTTGAAGCATGCGGAAAAAAGTTGCATTTGCTATACCAAGAATAGCATTAGAAACGGCATCCTGTGACCGAGAGAAATGACAGAGTATGATATCGCCGTGGCCGCTGGGCTGACTTCCTTGCTGCACTTCACAGTTCATATCATATGGCTGGGGTTAAAGTGTGCTAGTAGAAAACAATGAGGCTTTATTGTCTATAAAACACAGCACTCAAAATCCTTGTACTTGTTGTGAAATTTAAACTATTACCAAACACAGACGTATGAAAATTGTTTTTTCAAAATGTAACTAGGTAGCAGGTTCGAGAGGCAGGTTTGTGGTGCAAGAACATGTCAGCGGCATAAAACTTAACATGAAATGTCACCCAATTCCCATAACCTAATCTGAAAGTGACGATAAAAACAAGGTCGCCCAAACAACAACAAATGCCCTTTTGTCCAGTCTAGTCTGCCTCCGATTCAGACTGTTTGGAATGGAAACCCTCCTTCCTGATCCAGAAGAAAAGAGCTTATTTTTGTTCCTCCCCGTGCCTCCTCTTGACTCGGCTGAGTGCAAAGGTCAGGGTGCTGCCTCTGTGCCACCACCAGACTGTGTGACAAGGCATACTTTCCACTACTGTTATAAGCACAGCACTACTGTAGTCTACCTCTGGTCAGTGTTGCCAGATTGGCCTCTTTCCTGCCAAAATTGGGCAGATTTGTATGATCATCTGTAGCTAAGGGTTGGGAGGGAAGTATATCTCCCCCTTTTCCCCCATATAAATCAATCAATTTAACATCTCTTCCAGGTGTTTTTGAGTACCTATTAGGCTAGAAATAAGCTGTGACATCTGGCTACCCTTGCTCTGGGTTCTGCCCCCCCCCACTCAGGACTCATGACTGTGTATCTGGCATCCAACAGCACTACTGGGCCAGCGACAGTTACAGGCATGGCAATTCTCAACAGCACTCAAGACAACAACAGCTCTGGAATGCAGGGCAACATTGACCAGGCCCGGGACAAAATTAACTAAAAGGGTCCCCACCAAATATATGTAATTAGAACCAAAATATGGGCCCCCTTTCTCCCTGGGCCCGGGACAATTGACCCCTTTGTCCCCCATGTCGGCTTCCCTGCTGGCCGGTATGCATACCATACCATACCATGGCCATTCCCCTGGTCCCGGAGCAGCGGCGTAACAGAGCACTTGTTCTCAGATAGCCTGACCCTGCAGTGACATTTGCACAGTAGCTTGTTGTAGTCAGTGTGTGTGCTGAATTGTTAAAGCGTTTTGTGTATTAGCCTAGCGTGCTGAAGTTGCCACAAGCAGAAGTGAATGAATGTGTCCATTTGAAAAGAAGCGTCTCTCCTTGAGATGAGACTGTGTGCCGTGCGTGACCTTGGCATGACAAGAAGCTGAAATCTCTGGCCTCCCTGCGATAAACACTTTGTATCTCTGACTGTGTCTGTGTTGAGATATATTATGTTTGACTTGAGTGATTGAATGTGTAGGGAGATTGTAAGGCCAAGTGACATCTGAGGTGAAATATTTAACAGCACGTGGAGAAGCAGCAGAGGAGAAATCCTGTTATGGACCTCTGCTGGGGCTGTTATGTCCTTAGTGCACACACACACACACACACACACACACACACACACACACGCGCACACACGCGCACACAGACACAGAGAGATAGATAGAGAGAGAGAGAGAGAGAGAGAGAGAGAGAGAGAGAGAGAGAGAGAGAGAGAGAGAGAGAGAGAGAGAGAGAGAGAGGTAGGGAGAGAGGGAGGGAGAGAGAGAGAGAGGGAGAGAGGGAGGTAGGATTGGATTACTGTATGTGAAACAGCAGCCAGTAGCCCTTGGGGTGCTAATCCGGGCCTTATAAAAACAGCGGATTTCAGATTAACACAGGAAGGAAGGCAGGCTGGGCACGTGGTGATGAAAATGGGTGTTAGCTATTTGATTAACTTAATATATCGATTATATTTCCTGTTTATTGTGCATCGCCCCAGTGACATGATATTACATCATAAAACCTGCTATAGTGTGATGTCTAGCTAGATTCTAGCTATGCTAAATACTCTGGCCGCTACAGTGACCAAAGTTTTTCTTCAAGTTGGAGCACAAAAGTGTGTGTGTATGTGTGTGTGTGTGTGTGTGGGGGGGGGGGAATCATACACAACTTGGCAGCCATAACAAAATCAGAATATTACTTAAATGAAACTTCACAAAATATAAACAATCCTATCAAATTTTGGAAAACCATAAAGTCGCTTTCTCCATTAACCTCTTGTAATGATTTCACTGATCACATTGTATTGAATGATCAGCGTATCACAAATATGCTTGATATTTCGAATAGCTTTAATAAGCATTTTGTTTCATCAGGATCAATTTTTAATGAATCCACTGGGAGTGACGTAACAAATACGTCTCCTCCCCTGAGAAGAAATGGCCCAACATTTAGCTTTTCTGCCATTACACGAAACGAGGTCTTAAAGGCCCTAAAAAAATCTAGATTCCAAGAAGTCTGCAGGGCCTGATGAAATTGAGCCGTATTTTTTAAAGTTAGCAGCTGAGATTATTGCTGGACCTCTGTCTTATATTTTTAATTTATCCCTTGATCAGAATATTGTTCCAGATGTCTGGAAATCTGCCTTAGTTGTTCCCCTACTTAAAGGTGGTGATCCAACCATCTTGGATAATTATAGACCAATATCTAAGCTGTCAATAATTGCCAAAGTTCTTGAAACTATACTCAGTTAGCAACTAAAGGATTATCTGGCTAGGAAGTGTATTCTTTCAAAGTTTCAGTCTGGTTTTAGAAAGAACCATAGTACAGCCACTGCTACTATGAAAGTTTTAAATGATGTTACCTATGCGTTAGATAGTGGAAAATCTTGTGCTGCAGTGTTTATTGATTTGACTAAAGCCTTTGACACTGTCAATCATTGCATTCTTTTATCACGTCTGCGCAGTATCGGCCTTTCTGATTCTACAGTAGGTTGGGTCTCTAACTATTTAAATGGGAGGACCCAGAGTGTGCAAATCAAAGGCTCCCTTTCTGACAAGTTAAATATTGACACTGGAGTGCCGCAGGGGTCCATTTTGGGCCCTCTGCTATTTACAATATATATTAATAATCTTGGTGACAACCTATCAGATGCAGATATTCACTTATATGCAGATGATACTATAATATATTGTTCTGCACCTTCCATGGAAAGCTGCATCTCAAAATTGCAAGAAGCATTTGAAAGAGTCCAGCGCAGCCTTTTATCTTTAAAATTAGTATTAAATGATAAGAAAACCAAATATATGATCTTTGCAAGGAGCCGAAGGAATATCCCTATTCCACCTCTTCTCACCTTGCAGGGCAGCTCCATCGAGTTGGTTTCCTCTTATAAGTACTTAGGTTTTGTGTTAGAGGAGGACTTGTCTTTTAACCCCTTAAGACACGGCATTATAAATTAGCTGTTACCAGAATGGCAATGACCAAGTCGTACTGTGTTACTAAAAGCCCTGTGCACTGTCACAGTAGTGTAGTACTATAGTAGTTAACTTTCAATGTCTATTACAGCGTGCCTCAGGAGGTACGGCGTGCATTAAGGGGCTACGCTTCATGGTAAGCAATTGGTGTCAAAGCTAAAATTAAAGTTGGGGTTTTATTACAGAAACAGTGCTTATTTCTCACAATTTGCAAGAAGTAAGTTGGTAGAAGCTACATATTTACCTGTTTTAGATTATGGGGACATTTTTTATAGAAATACCACCAAGGCACTTTTACAATCACTTGACTCTACTTATCACTCTGCTTTAAGATTCATCACTAGAAGAAAGCATTCTACGCACCATTGTGTGCTGTATGACCTAGTAGGCTGGCCATCACTAGATTTTAGACGGCATAAACATTGGCTTTTATTCGTATACAAGGCCTTAGTTGGCCAGCTCCCCTTGTATATACAGAGCCTTTTATCTTTTAGCAGTCAAGGATACAACCTACGCTCAAGTAGCTACATTGTTTTAAATGTCCCCATGATAAAAACAGAATTTGGTAAAACTGCTTTTATTCATTGTGCCCCAACTCACTGGAATGAACTGCAGAAATCTCTTAAGCTTGCTGTTTTTATGTCTGTAGCTGAGTTTAAAACCTATCTTAATGACACTTTTAAATCTGTCTGCACTTGCTTTTAATATTTTAATCTCCTTCTAATCTTGTTTTATGTTTATTATTTTATGGTTTTTATTGTGTAATTTTATCTCTTTATCCATATTGATTTGTTCTGTTTTGTCTGTGTCCTGTCTGTAAATGTAACTGTTATGTGTGCTGCCGCCTTGGCCAGGGCTCACTTGTAAAAGAGAATTTTATTCTCAATGTGATTTTATTTCCCTTGTAAAATAAAGGTAAAATAAAAATAAAATAACTCCTGGTGTTTACCGGCCGTCTTAAAGGTGTACTGTGTAGGATAGTCCCCAAAGAAGGTATTGCAACCATGCTCATTGAAACTGGGCTGCCTTTTGTGGAAAAGATAACATTTGTGCATGGACGGCATGAATTCTGGAAATAAATGCGTTTAAACCCAACAAGTCTAAGACACAACATTAACATTAGCTGTTACCAGAATGGAAATGACCAAGTTGTAGTCCATTACTAAAGGCCATGTGTTATGACATAGTAGTGTAGTACTATTGTAGCTAATTTTTCAATGACTATTAGAGTGTTCCACTGGTGGAAGGGCGTGCATTATGGGGCTACCCAGGTCTGTTAACATGTTATATGTAACATTACAAATTTGCACTGACCCATGTGTAGAAGATACACCAAAAGAAATAGTAAAATAAAACTTTACTCATGCATGAGCTTCAAGGCAGAGAAGGATGAGCGCAGTGACTCTGGTGTGACATGCAGGGCACTCTTGCAAGCGGATGCTTATTGCCACCAAGTGTGATGAAACAGGGTGTCTTTCAGCAAGATGTGTTAAGTGTAGAAGAAAAGTGAGGCGGAGGTGGTGGACTGCACGTCAGCATGCGTGGAGAGCAGGATAAGTGAGCAGTGTTGCCAGATGTGTCTGATCAAATCCCGCCCAAAAGGTTCTCAAAAACTGCCAAAATGTGCTAAATTCCGCCCAATTTCAACAAATTGCATTGATTTCTACGGGCATAAAACTAAAGAAAACAACGCCAAATGGCCAATATTTCCCATTTTTACCCGCAGACGGCCATCCCAAGCAGCCCAATTAGGCGGGTAACCGCTCAGTCTGGCAACACTGTAAGTGAGAGTGTTGGTTGTTTAATGAATGGCCTGTGCAGACGGAGGAGGCAGTGGAGAAACACTGGACTCTCAGGATGAAAAATGACACAATTAAAGGGACGTTCATGGCACCTCAGTGCAGAATGGCATCCGCTGCCGAGACGAGGAGAGGAAGGAAAGAGATTGAGACAGTGGGGCGCAGAGAAAGAGAGAGATGGTGGACTGGAAAGTGGAAGAAAAAAAGAAAGAGATCCAGGAAGACTCAGTGGAAGAGACAGGGAGAGCGAGAGAGAGAGAGAGAGAGAGAGAGAGAGAGAGAGAGAGAGAGAGAGAGAGAGAGAGAGAGAGAGAGAGAAAGGGAGAGGGAGAACAGTATCTTAGTGAGAGGATGTTTGGACTTTATTTTCCATGGATACAATTTGTGAATGCTTAATGCTGAAGTGGCAGTTCATGTTTGCAAGTTGTGCCTGGCTGTTTTGCACGGCTCACGCTTATGTCCTAATGATCCTGTCCATCACAGGACCACAGCAGACCCACATGGGATGTGGCAGGCAGGGCAACCATAAACAAAGATCCTGTATTATCGCCTGTGTTCCCTTCACTGCCGGTATAAGACCAAGCTCTCATTTTGTGGTTAACCATGTCTTTTCAAAAGCTTTCCTGATGCAACACATGGGTAACTCTGGTAAATCTGTTTTGAATGTACAGCATGTGAATGCACAGCGTACACCGTGTTATCTTCATGTGGGAAACAATTTACTAACATCTAACTAACTAACATCTTCACTAAACCACAAAATATTTTGAACCTCGCAATTCTAGGGAAGGGGGGCCTTTCTTGTTGTCTGGCCCAGGGCCCCATGGTGTCATAATCTGTCCCTTCCTATACCAGACTGTTTTCCTGAACTGCAGACATTCTCCTCCCTCCACGAATTGAACCTATTCCACACATTCAGCTAAACCATAGCATCTGTCACCACTGTATATTAGGTTTTTCACTATCGAGTCCGATCCATTTATCCCCTGAAATAAAATAATATGGTTTTTTTTGTTCAGTGATAGCCAGACATAGACCGGGGCTTGTAAGTGATGAAGCCAGACCAGTTATATCATTTTAGATCTTCAGTGTGGTTGGTTCCAGGAGGCAAGAATGAGATTTTGCGCTCTGAGAGAGAGAGAGAGAGAGAGAGAGAGAGAGAGAGAGAGAGAGAGAGAGAGAGCGAGCGAGAGAGAGAGAGAGAGAGAGAGAAAGAGAAATAAAAAAAGAGAGAGAAAGAGAGAGAAAGAGAGAGAGAGAGAGAGAGAGAGAGAAAGAGAAAGAGAAAGAGAAAGAGAGAAAGAGATATATAAAGAGAGGTAGAGAGAGAGAGAGAGAGAGAGAGAGAGAGAGAGAGAGGGAGAGAGAGCGATAAAGACACAAAAAAGAAAATTCCTGCCAGATGAGCTCTCATAACTGGAAGTCGATCGGCGCTGTGTGTTCCAGCGTGCTACCGGAACGCTAACGGTATTATAAAGTCCTCTCGGTGCAGAGGAAGCCAATCCATTCTGTGATAATGGAGTTGACCTCACCCTAGGGGGGTTGGCTGGTGCGTTTGCTTCCTGCTAGACGAGCTATAGCTGCCCTTGACTCTGCTTGGGCTGTGCCGAGGAGAGGCTATTTTCCGGCGTGCCCCTAATATGATCGTTTCCTTCATTAAGTGCCGGCCAGCAAATAGGCTACTCACTGTACAGTGGAGAGACAGGGCCGCTGACAGCTTTGGCCGGAGCCGGCTCACAGGACACGGACATCTGAAAGTGGGCCCCCGCACCCAATACATACAATGTAATGAGAAATGAATCCTGGGCCACCCGTCTTCCTGTGCCCTGGACAACTGACCCCATTGTCTTCCCACTCTGTCGGCTTCCGTGAGCAGAGACGCTACTGAAATACAGTCACATGAACCCACACATCCCAACCCCCTGCCTCTTTCCTATGATCATCGACCAATCCTCCTCG
>NC_085867.1:19140704-19148204 GCF_034702125.1 Engraulis encrasicolus | reverse complement strand
CTGGCCTAAACTATCACAATAAAACTCTGCAATGAACTCTATTCTAGTATACCAGGTGCTGCCACCATGTTGCCCAGTGAAACAATCCGCACAGCAAACACCGATTGGGCCACAGAGTCTAAAATCCTAAACCATGCTCCTAAACTACGTCATTCTACCTATTAAGGCTTACTAATTAAGTAAGAGTACTGGCCATTGGACTCATCAGAATTAGAGTGTGGTTGTAAAAGATGGTGCTGTTTAGTAACTTCTGAATGAGTGAATGATTGGAACAGGTGGCTGGTCCTAGATAGTAGCAACTGGACTAGTGATTAGCTGGAATAAATCGAAGGGTCTCTGTTACAGCTCATGAAGCCTTCCCAGTTTATAGCCCGTAGACACTGGTCCCTCCCGACAGCATTGCGGAGCAATTTCAGATGAGACAATTTTGGTTGCCCCCGCACACTGGCAGCACACTTTACACAGAAAAACTACTGCAGACAGGGGCGGAATTAGCCATGTCGGTGCCCTAGGCAAAATGTAAACCAGGGGCCCTCAAAACTCATATGGACATAGAATTCTGTGTTTTGTCTCATATATAGCTTTGATTACTTTTCATGAGTGACACATTAAGATCAAGCCTACTTTTTTGTGTGTTTAACGCGACTGGTGTGACAGTTGGGGCCCCTATGAAGGGCAGATGTGATTGGGGCCCTTGGCAATTTCCTAGGTTTGCCTAATGGAAAGTACGCCTCTGACTGTAGCAAAGTAGCAGCT
The DNA here is from genome assembly GCF_034702125.1 of Engraulis encrasicolus. Lineage (NCBI taxonomy): Eukaryota > Metazoa > Chordata > Actinopteri > Clupeiformes > Engraulidae > Engraulis > Engraulis encrasicolus. The sequence goes on along the minus strand of NC_085867.1, from coordinate 19,147,448 downwards.
GGATTCAACAATGGATTTTAATAAGTGGCTCTGACAAAAAGTACAGCTTGACCATACATATAATCAACAGCCGATATCAGCGGACATTGGTGCCAGTGTGCGGCTATATTGACAACAATTGCTACATTTACATGACGGTTTTAATTTCGAATTAATAATTCCAAATGATATAGTTCTCTCGAATTTACTTTGATCTTTCATTTAATTCCGAATTAAGAACTGTTTATATGACGTTTTCAAAGCGGAATTAAGCTTTATTCAGAATTAAAGTGAGTTAAGTAAGGGTTAACGTTCAGCGAGAAGGTCGCTACCGTGGAATAGCAGCACGACAGAGAGAATCTTTAGACCCCGACGCGGAGCGGAGGGGTCTTGTTCTCTCTGAAGTGCTGCTATTCCACAAAGCGACCGACTCGCCGAAAGTTAACCCGCTTATTATATGGATATACTTAAATGACTCACACATGGCGGGGACATTTCTTTAGGCCTATTTAATGTTAAGATTGTTGCTGCGCAAAACAAAACAGTGCTGTTGTGGAACACTGCTAGGCAACAGCTAGTTAGCCAGGACAACAGGTGTTGTCTATCACAGCAGCTGATTAGAGTCTTGTTGAAAAGTCGCTTTAGCAGTGAAAAGTCTTGTTGCCATTGACAGCGGTCTGTTATAGACCAACCCGTCCGTTATCGAAAAATAACAGACGTGCGAACGTTGGGGAGCCCCGTTGAAATGAATGGAGCATTCGACCGATGACGTCACAACCATATAATAATGGGAATTAAATGTCTCATGTAAACGTAGCAACTGGAATCTGTTGGCAGAGCACTGCTCTGCGCCTTGTCGGAACCAGTATGTGGTGGCCCTTACTCGTCCTGTCTTGTCAATCATTAGTGTCTTTCTGTGTCTTGGTGTGAGTGCTGGTGTGTGTGGTATGGTGGGTTGGACACGAGGGCTGGTCAGGGAGAGCAGTGAACAGGATTCTGGGCGGTTCCTCTGGTCTGCTGACAGGCAGCCATTTGTACTGGAGGTTCTGGTCAGATGGGCTCAGGGTCCAGTCGTAGTGTTGCAGAAGATAACCACATGCAGCCTGGAGAGGAGGACACAGGCACGCATACACACACACACGCACGCACGCACGCACGCACGCACACACGCACGCACGCACGCACGCACGCATAGACACGTACATGCACACACACACAAAAACACACACACACACACACACACACACACACACACACACACACACACACACACACACACACACACACACACACACACACACACACACACACCAATGTCAGCTCATCACTGCCAAATCATCCACAGCATACCACCTCCGGCGTCAGTCTCATACTGAGATATTGACTATTTATCCACCTTAAAAAAATCATTTCCACCCCTCCTCCTGCATATGATATAGCATAGCATAGTGGCAGCTCCAGACACTGACATCATAACACCACAAATTATACACACAGGACACACATGGCTCAGCAGTCAGACCAGCAATTTCACGCACAGCCTTCTATATACTGTACATGACACTTCTCACACAGCTCTTTCAACTATACATGTACATTGACGGACTTCATTGACCAAACTTATCATTTTCATTACTTGATATGCACAGCAATGTTAGATGTTCTATTATCACAAAATGACACAAGGTATGTGCATAGAACAGTTTTTGCGTCAGGCCAGTGGAAAATACAATGGGTTTTACACACCAGCCAGGGGGCATCTTAAAATGACAACATCTCGATAGCAGTGACCTTCATCTGAAGAACAATTCAATTCTCAAGGACAATTCAAATTCAAGATGTTGGTGTAAATCTATTTTGAGAGGCATGTTTCAAGTACGAATTCAGATTTAACCATAAAGATATGGTTTCCTACTCAAGATAGTATTTTAAAGTCACATTTTCCCCTGTAAATGCCATGATTTCATTTTATCTGCCAAGCGGGCAACACAGAAGGATAGTAGTGGCTTAAAGCATATGCAGTGTTCTTCTATAAATGACACAAAATGCCTCTATATGATGACCTGTGCAAACAGACTTTAATGTGCCTTTCATGTGCTCTGGGAAGTAGATAGTATCCAGTCTAGGCAACTCATTTCAAAAATGTCTATGAATGACCCAGTGGAAAACACCACAAGGCGGGCATTCATGTGTGCTCCACACGTCAGTGTTTGGTATTTACGATAATTCCCAGAGTACATGAATGGACCAGTAATCAGACGTTTCTACTGTAGTTGGAATTTAACTACACTTTAACCCAGGGCTGACTTATTCACTTATTCAAGGTGTGAAGGCCTTTTGTATCTTATGTGTTTTATTCTTACTGCTGAATTTGTCTTGTTTTTAATCAAATTCTTAGTATTGCTTAATTTTAGTATTTTAGTCTGACACTGTACAGCGCTTTGGTCAGTTCCTGCTGTTTAAATGTGCTTTATAAATTAAACTTACTTACTTACTTACTTACTGACTGGGGCAAAAAAAATCAGGCCAGGCATGTTCAGCCAAGACCGGTCCGCCAGGCATGGAGAGACAATGACGTCCGTTACAACATTTTTTGTCATCTATTATGATCTATTTTGACCACAACAGCCAAAATGAGGACTGATACTACGTATTACATCAAGCGGAGAACCAGGCCAAAATCATCAACGGTTCACCGGGCAAGTTAGTGCCCTGTATGCCTAATGGCCAATCCAATCATGCTTTAACCTGTATACTCACTGGATAGATAGGAAAACTAGCTCCACCTGACCTAGTCCTCCTAAGTATGCACACAGCAGAAAGTTTGAATGTATAATTTATGCAAAGGCCAGTCCATATTGGAGGAAAGCCTCAGCTGTGCTGAACTTAAAGGGCTAGGAGCAGTGTTGCCAGATTGGGTGGTTTCCTGTGCAATTGGGCTGTTTAGGATGACCTTTTGCGTGTAAACAAAATGTATTAGGCAGGTTTTTCTGTATATTTACTGTCCATTCATAGAGATCAATAGAATTTAGTCCATATTTGGCTGAATTTGGCGCCTCTAGATGTTTTTCGAGCATTTTTTTGGGATGGAAATCATCAGTCACATCTGGCAACCCAGACCAGGAGGGAGAAAATAGCACTCGTAAGGGAAGTGCGGCATTGGCCCCTGGGCTTACTCTGCATCTGCTTTCGGGCTCCCTGATTGGCACAGCCCCACTGGGGTCATCGGAGGATACACTGACCCATATACACGTACAGGGAAGGCAACAGGACAGACAAAGGGGTCAGTTGTCCTGGGCCCAGGGAGATTGAGGGCCAAAAATTGGGTTCTCATTACATTGTATGTATTGGGTGGTGGGGAGCTTTTCAGATGGCTTTGTCCTGGGCCAGGCAAAAGCTGTCAGTGGCCTTATACTGTATATGTCCGCAGGGCCGCTGACAGCTTTGGCTGGGCTCAGGACAAAACCACGTCAAAGGGCCCCCAAACCAATACATTAAATGTAATGAGGACCCGATTATGGGCCCCCTATCTGCTTGGGCCCGGGACAACTGACCCCTTTGTCCTCCCTTGTCAGCTTCCCTGTATGTCCGTACACTTCAGCGTCTCTTCTGATCTTCTTTCTCATCAACAGCCCAGTTCATTATTGCACCCTCAAGACCTAAGAATGACTGTGTTTCATCATCGTTTGGGTGAAGCGATTAGTTTTAAAAATGGACATGTCGAAAAGGTTGCGTCACCAGCCGGGTCAGACAAGAAACATCTATTTTCGAAATCGAACAAGAGACGACTTTTCAATTCTTCTTTTTTTTCTCGCACTCGTCACCACCTCCTGGAGAAATAAATAGCTCAAGAACACTGACTGTATGCCTGTATGCCCACTTTCGAAAACTGGAGCGGCGCATACAAAAGTTCACATTTCTGTTGATGAATCATTGGTCATGACTAATGACCAGGCTGGGAAGGATGGCAGTGCTCTTTGTGGTTTTTGATGGGTGTTTTTTTATATCCCATGATTAACTGACGCTGCATCACCCGGGAACACAATGAAAGTCGCGACCCTAACTGCCGCACCCCACACCGCACTGACATGCACTTCACACTTGTCCATCAATGTGGATGCACACAAAGCTCACTTGTAATGCTGTACACGAGTACACACACGCACGCATGCACGCACGCACGCAGGCAGGCACACACACACACACACACACACACACACACACACACACACACACACACACACACACACACACACACACACACACACACACACACACACACACACACACACACACACACAGACACGCACAGGCACACATACAGAAAAGGTCCTTGAGGGGTCAAAATGCAGGTGTGAGTTGTCAGGAAAACACAAAAGCCTTGTAGCCAGTAGCAGCAGCAGCAGACAGCGGTTTGAAAAGCAGAGGGGTATACTAAGAAGCTGGTTCAGGACTAAAGATAAGAGGTAAATCATCTAATAGAAGAGCATGGAGTCCTCAAAACCTAAATATCTCATAAAAAGCACATAAATCAACTAAAGCACATTAAAGCATGACATAAGTTGCATTTAAAAGCTAGAACCTTCATTTTATTCTAGAATGTTTTCATTCAGCTCTAACCCACAATTTTAATAAAACAGCTCAAATCTCAAGAGCCTGAATGCAGCGTATATGTCGCTCCAGGACACAATGGGTTAAAATAGTTCTGCACTTCAGTCACACACCCAAAGGCCAGGGACATGCTCGCATTGTATATTACACATGCAACCGTGTGCGAGTGCGACTGAGTGCACATGGTTTCTTCAGGATGACCACTTGGAGCACTTTGCATGATACTGGAGGTACAATCTAGGGGGCAGATAGCCAACAGGTCTCTCATGTATGTTTTCCACCTTTGTTTGACTCTAACACAGTGGTCTCCAATTACTTTTCCCCAAGCGCCAAGTTATGTAGCGTCGCAAAGGAGGCTGAGGGCCAAACGAATCGTCCAACATGGCCACAGATAGGACACATAGTGTACATGTTTCCATTTGTTCCAACCTCCAAAGGGGCCAGAGAAAAGAGGGGGCCCCGAATTCAGAATTCCAGAATACTCATTACATTGTAGTATTGGGTTTGGGGGCCTTTCAAATGTCCTTTCAAATGCCCAGCCAAAGCTATCAGCGGCCCTTACCTGGTCCCTAGCGTAAGGTGACAGCAGGTGGTAAGGTTTTGGGGCAACACTACACTGTAACATACCAGAGAATTAACTGCCACCACATTACATTACACATCCTCTCCTACAGTGCTGCCAACCATTTCTACATTCCTGCGAACGATGAAGAGAACAGACACATCTTCTGGTGAAGAACAGCGTGGGCAGCTACCAGTGAAACAGTGTTTCTTAAGATAGAGATAGAGGGAGATAGTGAGTCACTGGCGACCGTTTGTTATGAAATGGAGGGAGAGAGAGAGAGAGCGAGAGAGAGAGAGAGAGAACCAACCCGGCTACCTTTCACAAGGGTTGTGGTGACTGATGATCTGATTCCAAAAAAATTCCACAGAAATAGGAAGTGGGTTGTGTGGAGTGGTAACTGACCTCACCACTGCCAAGTGTAAGACGGTATAGAGTAAAAAAAAATTCTAATTCCGTAATTCTTAACCCTTTAGCGCAGAGCCTATGTCATAACCTTACTGTAACCAAAATTGTAATGGCTATGTCTTAATCTGTTACTTTAGGCTCTCGGTAATGGCATAGCAATGTTGTTACGATGTAGTTGAGTATTTTCAGCATTATTTATAAATGTGCATATAATTTTCGTTTATGTGTTTGCATTGCCCCGTTTAACAGTATAGCCACATTAGGCACAGCAATGCAAGTCTATGGTACAAAATGAAACATAATCAACTGTACTTATAAACCATTTTAAAATTAATGTAAAATTCACCAGAGTGTAAAACGGCAATTTAATTCCGTCCAGTGACCACTTGTGGCTTGATGCTAAAGATACCAGTTACTTCCAGTGATTATGCTAAGCTATGCTAATAATTCTGATCCAATAAATCTAAGTACTGGAAACACTGAGACGAAAATGATAAGCACATTCATGAATAATGTTGGGAAATACTGCAAATATGTGAAAATCAAAAAAGGGTGGTCTGTTCCTTTAATCTGTTACTGAAGGTAATGTAATAGCAATGCTGTTATGTAGTTGAGTATTTTCAGCAAATAGTAAATAGGCCCGCCGGTGAGAGTTGTCTTGGACCCACTACACTCTAGAAGATGTTAAACTGTGTTTTTAACTGTGTAGAGGTCAGGCGATGGTTATGTGAATCTTTAGTGAGTGAACGATGACTCTCGCGACCACTCCCATGGACCCCTGACGCAAGCTTTTGACAGAGCGGTCCGAAGGAGTTTCGTGGGAAACACTTTTCATACGAAAAATCGTATTCAGATTAGTATCAACTGCTGGCATTCCGTGATGAAAAACATTCTCAGACCGAGTTTATTTTAACAGCATTTTTTCATTACAGTGTAGATTTTGAGACAGGCATGCCACGGGCACGGCGCAAACGACGTCATCCTACCTTGTGCCCCTTTAAAGCTTGGTGCAAAACGTAACATTTTGCATGCAAGCTGATAACCCACATCATAGTAGCCCTATTCTGACGAATATGCGTACAAAATGTTTAACTTCTCATTTTCAGAGATGTTTCTCAGCGGTAGATAGAGCGTTTTAAGGAGCATCACGGATCCTTTGAGCGCAGTGAGAGAGCTCTAAGAGA
>NC_085867.1:19130704-19135704 GCF_034702125.1 Engraulis encrasicolus | reverse complement strand
TTGAAAGTACAGGAGAACGGTAAAACCCTATTATCTAACTCAAGGGAAGGTGTAAAATAAGCTTATTTCCAAAAATGGGACAGTATCCCTTTAAGTAACAGATTAAGACATAGCCATTTCAATTTTGGTGACAGTTAGGTTACAACATAGGCTCTGCGCTGGATGTACCGATGGGCTGCCCCATCTAAATTGTGGGCCGGTCTATGAGGAAAACATTGAATCAAACAAATCAACCAAAAAACAAAAGCATTGCCCTCTGAGGATTGTCGGCCCACTGGGAAAACGCCCTGTATGCCAGAGTACCAGTCTCAGCCCCACTGTTGACATTGCTGTGTTACCGCCCGCCCACCCAGTCCTGGCTTAAATGCACTACACACAGACACAGGCAAACTCCACACCTGTTATGTCTCCTGGCCTAAATGCACTACACACAGAAGCATATATTTCTCCAAGCACGTCTTTCATCAACTACAATGTACAGTTGCAAACTACAAAAACATACATTATATACACAGATTGAGTGCGTTTACATGCAGTTCAGTATCCTGAATATGAGGCATATCCCGGTTATGATCATCTTCGGAATTAGGTGTTTATATGAGCACAGAACGTTATATCCCAGTCTACATTCTTGGCCGTTAAAGAATTCTCTTCAAATGCGTGTAGCCTGGATACCAGCAACAGCGTTCTATGGGAAGCCCCTGTATTCGGGATAAGGTGTGTACATGCGTCAGTATCCCGGCTTCTTTCGGAATACTCCACCTAGCATATCCCGATTTCTCAGTATCCTGAATAAGGGCTTATTCGGCATACTGAAGTGTTTATATGCTCAAACGCAAATTCGGGATACTTAATATCCCGATCATATTCGGGATACTGAACTGCATGTATACGCACTCATTCACACACACAGCACACTTATGTCTGAGTGTTTGGTGGCAGTACCTTGAGAAAGACGAGGTTCAGCTGCACTCCGATGCAGTTCCTGGGGCCATTTCCTAAACTGCACAGCAGATTCTCCTGCCCTGCATTCCTGGGGAAGACGGAGGGAAAAAAAGAGACTGTTGAAAACAGAACGACAAAAATAGAAAAGAACAAGAGCTTTTGTGTGTGTGTGTGTGTGTGTGTGTGTGCGTGTGTGTGCGTGTGTGCATGCGTGCACGCGTGCGTGCGTGTGCGTGTTTGCGTGCTGCACGTGATATTGTGTGTGTGTGGTTGTGTGTGTTTGGTGTATGTTGCGCACGTGATTTTGTGTGTGTGTGTGTGTGTGTGTGTGTGTGTATGTGTGTGTCTGTGCGTGTGTGTGTTTGTCAAAGAGTGTATGTAGCACTCCCTGCAGATGACTGGAACACACTGCGGGGGGACAAAGTGACAGTCATGGGGTTCTCTCCACTATTTCAAGTCTTGTCCTCCTTTGTGCTTGTGGCCTCATGTTGATGTTGCAAGATGCCATTGAGGACAGAAGTGTTTTATTCAATATCTCGCAAAAGCGCAATTCAAAAGTAATTTTCTCATTTGGAATTGGGATGTTAGATGGGGAAACGTCCCCCAATAATAGTTGTAGCGAGGCCAACAGGCAGCGGGGAAACTTTGTTTTCTTCACAGAGGCGGGGCTTCAGCGAAGCAAGGTCACGAGCACAGGTTGAGTACGGGAGTTAGGATAATGGGACTATACTGTACCCGTGTGGAGTTAGGATAATGGGACTATACTGTACCCACAGGTTGAGTACGGGAGTTAGGATAATGGGACTATACTGTACCCACAGGTTGAGTACGGGAGTTAGGATAATGGGACTATACTGTACCCACAGGTGGAGTACGGGAGTTAGGATAATGGGACTATACTGTACCCGTGGTCATTGCAATACCTGGCCCAACACGATCCCGGGGGTGGGGGTGGTGTTAAAAAGAACCAGAGAGAATGAAACGAGAAAAAAAGGATAACAAAACATTTCAGATCATGGCTTACTGCAGGTGTGAGGACAGAGAAGACCGCAAGCTAGGAACAAGTAACCATGTGTGTGTGTGTGTTGGTGCTTGACTGGGTCATGGCAGGCCACTGAGGCTCAAAGGAAAAATGGTCACATTAAAGGCTCTGTGTGTGTGTGTGTGTGTATGTTTATGTGCACGCGCATGTGTGCGTGTCCGAGTGTGTGAATGTGCATGCGTTTGAGTTAGTGCATGTGTGTGTGACATGAGGTTCTGTGGCCCTGAAGGTGTATGTGTGTGAGTGTGCACACGCACATGTGTCTGCATGTGTGTGTGCTGGACAGTGTGTGTGTGTGTGTGTGTGTGTGTGTGTGTGTGTGTGTGTGTGTGTGTGTGTGTGTGTGTGTGTGTGTGTGTGTGTGTGTGTGTGTGTGTGTGTGTGTGTGTGTGTGTGTGTGTGTGTGTGTGTGTGTGTGTGTGTGTGTGTGTGTGTGTGTGTGACATGAGCTGTTGTGGCCCTGAAGGCTGTAGATTGCTGCTAGTGCTGCTCAGCATGACCTTGTGTTCCCCAGCTCAGATGACTCAGCACACACACACACACACACACACACACACACACACACACACACACACACACACACACACACACACACACACACACACACACACACACACACACACACACAGGCCAGTCATGTGAATGCTTGCAGCAAAATGTGTGTGTGTGTGTGTGTGTGTGTGTGTGTGTGTGTGTGTGTGTGTATGCTGGTGTGTGTGTGTGTGTGTGTGTGTGTACGTGTGTGAATTTTACGTGATTTTTTCATTGTGTGCATGTATGTATGAGAGAGAGAGAGAGAGAGAGAGATACACTGTATAGAGCAGTGTTTCTCAACTGGTGGGTCGCGACCTAAAAGTGGGTCGCGGAGGGGTCATGGATGGGTCGCGGAGCCTTGGTGTAAAAAAAACGTTATTCTAAAAAAAATTCACCACTTTTATTTTGATAGGCTAGTAAACTCTGTGTCATCTGTTGTCATAGATACAATCTGAATGTAATGCGAGATAGTTAGCGTGCAACCAGTCATTCGAGTCTTGGTTACATTTTGAGAATTGCGTTGAATTGACTTGAAAGCTAAAAAAATTGGGTCGCAACCGAATGAGAGTGAAAAATGGTGGGTCCCAAGACTGTTCCAGTAGAGAACCACTGGTATAGAGCATCAAGGGGGAAGTGAACTGCTACTATTCTCTTGCAGATGGTGCATTACTCAGTAGTGAAGTGGATTTCAAGGAACCTGAGAATGGTCTGTGTGTACGAGGAGGGCAGCAGCCACAGGCCTTCTCTGGTCTAAATGATGAGTCCAGGGGGGAGGTGGAGGAGGATGTACAGTAACTGTGTTATCTTCTTTTCCATCCTACCCCTCGGCCCACAGGAAGGAAGTCATCAGACACACACACACGCACACACACACACACGCACGCACGCGCACGCACGCACACACACACACACACACGCACGCACGCACGCACGCACACACACACACACACACACAAACGCCCGCACGCACGCACACACACACACGCACGCACGCACGCGCATTGAATGAAAGAAGATACCTATTGGCTATCTCTCAAACAAGCTTTTTTGCCTCTGTCAGGAAAAGAACTTAGATGAACTGCAGGATTGAGTCCAGTCTCTCCAGTTGCTTTGTTTTTTCTTCTTCCTCTGTTGGCCTGGTTGAGCAGAAGACTGTTATATCAGTGTTGGAGCTATAAATACCCGTCCACATGCACTAGTGTGTAGGTGTGCTGCCGCGCTCATCCGGAGCTCTGGCTAATAAGTGCTTCACTGGTGGTGGAGGAGGATGAGAAGAAAAGCAGAGGAAACCATACGGTATACACTTATAATAAGGGATATATAAAATGCATTATAAAAACTTAGCAAATAATTACGTAACCAATGATTCATATTTTTAACATTCAACAATATTAACATATTTTTGTAAATGAGTGGTTAATGGAATGCATTTCTTTTATACGTTATAAATTGTAAATTGTAAATTAATAAAAAATACTACACATATTATTTGTAGATGCTTTATAAAGTAGTAAATAGTTAGTGAGTAGTTATAAACGTAGTCAATAATAAAAACATTTGTTAATGTTTTGCTCATCATTACTTTATTATTTACAAAGTCTTTATAATGCTTTTTATGCATCCGTTATTATAAAGTGTTAGGCTACCAACCATACTGTATTGAGATGAAGCTTCTGCTTCCTACTTGCTTTTTTATGTCATCATCAGATCAGATCATGTGTGCGTTGTTTAAAAGGTTTCTAACTTTTTTCCAGCTTCTGCTCCACCGAAGGTGTAGGTGATTTTACTATAGGCCACCGCCATAAGAAGAACATTTAAAGGATAACTTCTACTCATTTCAATATGCTGTTGTATTGCTCACGCTACCCTTGACTTGTCAGTACCCGGTGATGCTGCATTTTTTGACTCAGCCCTTTCCGAGATCTGAGCTATTCTAATGGGGGCAGATTTTGTTTACATTCAAAATCTTCTTAACATAGGCCTACTCCAAATATTATCCCAAAGGGTATCGCTGTTTGCTAGTTGTCTGCTGATGTTGAATAACCTTTTGGATGTTATTGGGAATAAATCAAGATGTTTTTTTTAAAGGTAAACATACCCCCCCATTACAATGACCAGGAAAAGGCTGAAGGCTGAAAAATAAATCTCTGGCAGAAGTTATCCTTTAAGGCAAAATAGAATGTATTATTTCATTTGATCAAGATGGTGATATGCTATTGCATCAGCAACACCAATTGCTTGACTTACTGTATACATCCTTCCTGCAGCTACACATATGAATGTGATATGATGTATACATTAGCTCCAATGGAGAATGGGAGCTATTCTTCATCTCTGACGGCAACTACACATATGAGTGAGACATAGTGTAGCATCAATTCTAGCTATTGGTGTACCGCTGCTTGCCAGATGGCAAACAATGATATAATCTCAATCAATGCAACAATGTCATAAAATAAAACACAGTGCATGTGTTTAT
>NC_085867.1:19123204-19125704 GCF_034702125.1 Engraulis encrasicolus | reverse complement strand
TCCCCCCCTCTCTCTTTCTCTCTCTCCCTCCCTTCATCTGTCATGTTCCCCCCCTCTCTCTCTCTCTCTCTCTCTCTCACTCCTCCATCCCTCCATCGTCCATTTCCACCCTCCCTCCCTTCCTCCCCTTCTCTTTTTTTCCTCCACGTCACGACTCTGGTGGCTCCATTCATCCTGCCGCCCGTGCCTCTGCACCTGATCCCAGTAGCAGGGGAACTCACTGGGTAGGTGTGTGGGCGGATGGATGGATGGATGGATGGATGGATGGAGGGATGGGTTGAGAAGAGATCATGGGGGTGGAATCCTCACATGTGTGAATGCGTGTTTGTGGTGTGTGTGTGTGTGTGTGTGTGTGTGTGTGTGTGTGTGTGTGTGTGTGTGTGTGTGTGTGTGTGAGAGAGAGAGAGAGAGAGAGTGTGTGTCACCTCTAGCCCTATGACTCCTCTGCACATGCTGTGAGGTATGTGCATGTGCACACGTGTGTGTGTGTGTGTGTGTGTGTGTGTGTGTGTGTGTGTGTGTGTGTGTGTGTGTGTGTGTGTGTGTGTGTGTGTGTGTGTGTGTGCGTATGCGTGTCACCTCTAGTCCTATCTCTCCTCCGCACATGATGTGAGGTGTGTGTGCGTGTGTGTGTGTGTGTGTGTGTGCACGAATGTGTGTGTGTGTGTGTGTGTGTGTGTGTGTGTGTGTGTGTGTGTGTGTGTGTGTGTGTGTGTGTGTGTGTGTGTGCATGTGTGTGTGTGTCACCTCTAGTCCTATCACTCCTCTGCATGATGGGAGGTGTGATCGGGGTGCAGTATGTATTGATTGGGCTTCGGTCTACTTCATCTCTGTCTCCACGTCCTAGTTTCTGTTCTCGCATCCCTCAAAATGGTTTCATACTCACAGCATCTGTGGCAGTGTTCATTCAATCATCCAACTAAAATAGTGTTAAATTCGAATATCTTAGTGCTACTAGGGGTGTGCAAAATGATCCTCATGATAATGTATCATGATACTTATTTTCACGATATACTGCATCGATTCATGACAATCGAAAAGCCAGAACCTGTTTTTTCTGCCAGTATAAATAATTAAATGTAATTTTCCACTGGTTCATTTTGTTCAGCAGAGAGTAATACTTCTGTTGTAGTGGAAGCTCTCTTCCAAGATGATAAAATAAATTGAGTATTGAATGCTACACAGCAACTGACAAATAAGCTGTATTTGTACACATTTACTTTAATAAATATTGTAATGCATCACAATAGTACTGAATTGCAATGCATCGTGATAGAATCACATCGTGGCATTTGTAACTTGATGCGCATTGAATCGTGATCCCTTTCCCAATATCCACGCCTACTATTAACACTACAAATTCTCCTCTGTATGCCCTCTGCTCTCCCTCCTTACTCTCCCCATTCCTCCGCCTGTCTCTCTTTCTGTACTCCATCTCTTCATCTCTTCTGTACACTCACTCTTATTCACCTGTCTCTCTATCCTTCCTCTCTTCCTCATGTCTCTCTCTCTCCACCACATGACCCCTTCCCCCTCTCCCCTTCTCTCGAAGTCTGATTCAGATTCATTCAGATAGGCTTCACACAGACTGAGAGGCACACATTCACACACGTGCGCACACACACACACATCCGAAATAGATCAGGTCACGTCTAACACATCTGGAGAGAGTAATGTGTGATTCGGAGGTGCAAATGAAAGGCATCTGGGCCTGTCGCTGCCAACTACGCACTGATCCACAGGCAGAGGAAGGGAAGAGACAACACATACTACAGATAGACACATACTGTAACTTTCTGAAGATAGAAACACATATTTTTATGGCAAAAAATATACAAAATCTTTAAAAAAGAAAGAATTGGCTAAGGCGCCGTGCCATGAAACTGGGGACTCGGGTTTGACTTGTCTACTTTTGTTGAGTCTCTGTATGTGTTTGTATATGTTTATTATGTGCTTTGTTTTTATGCTATATGGTGGTCTGTAAAGGATCTTTGAGTCTAGAGAAGCGCTATACAAAACCTATGCCCCGCCCCATCTCATAAGCTTACTCCTTGCTTCATTTCGGAACCCTTTTCTCCATGCTATCAAACGTTTAGAGTAGAAGAGTAGAGTGGAGTGGAGTGGAATGGAGTGGAGTGGAGTAGAGTAACTTTATTGTAGCCTGAGTAGAGTAGAGTAGAGTAGAGTAGAGTGGAGTGGAGTAGAGTAGAGTAGAGTAGAGTAGAGTAGAGTAGAGTAGAGTAGAGTAGAGTAGAGTAGAGTAGAGTGGAGTGGAGTGGAGTGGAGTGGAGTGGAGTGGAGTGGAGTGGAGTGGAGTAGAGTAGAGTAGAGTAGAGTAGAGTGGAGTGGAGTGGAGTGGAGTGGAGTGGAGTGGAGTGGAGTAGAGTAGAGTAGAGTAGAGTAGAGTAGAGTAGAGTAGAGTAGAGTAACTTTATTGTAGCCTGATAAACCAGCCTAAATGTGAGACTGGATGTGTAATTTAGTCTGGCCCCGATGAACG
>NC_085867.1:19110704-19113204 GCF_034702125.1 Engraulis encrasicolus | reverse complement strand
TAAAGAATCCCTCATTGAACCGGTCAAACGCAACTGGTAGGAGATTTGACTTTCTTGACTTACCTGTTGTTTGAATGTGGAGAAAGGTGAACTTTCATCCTTCATGTGAAATGTTTGGTCTCAGTTGGCATCTGACTTCATTTAATAGTTTGAGACTAAGTTAAAATGTTGTACTTTTCTTAGTTTATACTGTGAAATTGCTATAAATGTCAAGTTTGAAGAGCTAAAACTTATGTTGTAAATTCTTTATTTTGTATTTAAACTTTAATGTGGTGATCCATGTTTGAAAGTAACGCAATGTCTCTTTCTGTTATATTGTTCAAGGTTTTCAACCTAACTACCTGAAAGACTGAAACCCCTTCAACAACAATCATTCAACAAATGAACTTTAATAAAAACAACAAAGGGGAAAAGCCTTGTTCGAGTTGTTCCTTGCGTGACCTGGCTCTTTTCAAGTTCGAGCGCAATTGAGGGAACCAAATCAAAACATACCAGAACTTGACAATGTATGAAAAGTGCAAGTTTGAAAAGTGCAAGTTTTTCAATAATAACTATAAAAATGTAACGGTTTCTTTTTATTTTATTATTATTGTTATTGTTATTATTATAAACTACTATACCCACGACCATCAACATATTCATCATCATCATAGCTTTATTTATTTAATTATTTATTTATTGTTTAAAAAAAGAAAAACTTGGCTTCATTTTGTGTGATAGGACAGTGAAAATGTGGACAGGAAGCAAGTGGGAGAATCTAGAATGGAATCCGGGTCGCCGGTGTAGCGGGGCAGTGCCCTGCCGCTTGAGCCACGGCACAGCCATCATCATCATTGTATGTTGTTCATGCACTGGCCCTATACTAAGATCAGTATGTACTGCATTAGTCTGTGCTGCATCCCATCCCATCTCCTCTCCAGCCTGTCCTAACTGATGCTGCTACCGCTGGTGATGCTGCAGCTGATGAGTCCTGGGGCAGAGGTAGAGGCTGGATACGGATCCAGGGGACTGGGGGCAGGATCATGACTCATGGATCATCACGATGAGTCAGCACCAGCATTAGCAGCACTGTCGAGTAACTCAACACACCGCCCATCCCATCCCATCCCATCCCATCTCATCCCATCCTATCCCATCCCATCCCATCCCATCCCATCCCATCCCATCCCATCCCATCCCATCCTATCCCATCCCATCCCATCCCATCCCATCCCATCCCATCCGCCAGGCACTAGAGACACTCTAATATCAAGCATCCTGACACACACACACACACACACACACATATACACACACAGACACACGCATACACACACTTCCGGGCGCCGACGCGAGTGGCAGCAAGTTTGAACAGCTCTGTATTTTTGTCATGTGTTTGTCTATTTTTCGTCTATTTTTCTACTTTCAATAATGTGTATTAGGTCTTTGTCTATATCTTGTATCTATGTATCCATGTATCTATGTAAGCTGTCAGACATCTTAATTTCCCTCGGGATTAATAAAAGTACTCTACTCTTCCATTCCCTACTTCACTCCATGGCCGAAGTGCCCTTGAGCAAGGCACCTAACCTCACACTGTTCCAGGGACTGTAACCAATACCCTGTACTTAAAACACACACCCTGTACTTAAAACTGTAAGTCGCTTTGAATGAAAAGCGTCAGCTAAGTGTAATGTAATGTAAAATCTGTAGCCCCGTAATGCACGCCGTACCATCGGTGGACTGCTGCAATAGTCATTGAAAAGTTACGTGACTACCACAGTACTACAGCACATACTATGACATGACGCAGATACTTTAGTCAGAGAGAGTAGAGAGAGAGAGGTTCCATTGGCCCATTGTTTCCGGGTTCTATTATTGCAAGGGGGAGGGGGGGGGGGGGGGGGGAATCCCCCTTTAGGCAGACCTAGGCAGACCTAAGGACTGTTCTATTCAATGCTAGGAGTATTATGACACGCCCCTTTAGGCAGACCGGAACCTGGTCATGTTATTTGCCCATAGCAACCTATTACATTGGCATATCTCTATAGAATCTCTGCTTTAGTAATGCACTATGACTTGGCCATCCCCATTCTGGCAAAAGCAATTTTATAACAAAGTGTCTCAAAGGGTCGACAGCAGACTGGATGATGGAAATATTGCTGGATATATGATTGAAATATTGGGGCATCATTGCAACTGCCGAGTAACTTAAGTCACTGAAGTAAAAAGTCCCTCCACTACAGGGCAATGTAGCCTGGTTTTACCAGACCACATTAATTACTTAGTAATTCAGTTTTGGTCTGGATCCTCAATGCCCTGGAGCACTTGGGTGGGAGGAGTGAGCTCAGCTCTGGTATAGATGAACTCTGACCAATCGCTGACAGTTGACGTTCATGACGTTCATGTTATCATGCTCCCAGGTGCGTTCGCTTATTGGCTGGTAACACCGCCTGTCTGGTGGTACCTTCCCAGAGAAGCGTGAACAGACCATTCGTGAATTACAAAGTAATTCAAGATG
>NC_085867.1:19088204-19095704 GCF_034702125.1 Engraulis encrasicolus | reverse complement strand
TCTAGGAAGCACGTTCATTTTTATGCAGTTAACTCTACCTGCAAGTGATAGCTGGAGTATAGACCATCTTTTAATATCCGATTCTAAATTATTGACAAGAGAGGTGAAGTTTTTGTTGTAAAGGTCTGAGAACGGGTGATATTAATACCAAGATATTTAAAGCCTGATTTTGATGTATGGAAAGGGATTTCGCTGTCTGAAAGTGCCAAAGTATTTACAGGAAAACATTCACTTTTGCCTAGGTTTAATTTGTACCCAGAGAACACACCAAACTCTTTTAAAGTATTCAAAATAGAAGGAACGCACTTGACTGGGTCTGAAATGTACAACAACAGGTCGTCAGCATAAAGAGATACCTTGTGCTCAGTTCCTAGCCTATGGATGCCATGTATATCAGTAGAAGACTTTAGCTTAATTGACAAGGGCTCTATAGCCAGAGCAAACAACAGAGGGCTTAGGGGACAACCTTGTCGTGTACCCCTTGACAAAGGAAAACATTGAGCCACTCTGTTCGTCACCACTGACGCTCTAGGAGAGGTATATAACAGTCGCACCCAAGAGGTAAATGTGGTACCAAAGCCAAACCTTTCCATTACTGCAAATAGGTAAAGCATTTCTGTCCTGTCAAACGCCTTTTCTGCGTCCAGTGAGACAACCACCTCTGGCACCTCCCTGGACGCAGGGGAGTGGACAACATTAGGCAGTTTCCTGATATTTATAAAAGAGTGTCGGTTTCTCATAAAACCAGTTTGGTCCATTGAAATAATAGGAGATATGACCTTGTCTAATCTAAGCGCAAGGAGTTTAGCTAATATCTTCACATCTGTATTTAAAAGAGAGATGGGTCGATAGGAACCACACTCAAGTGGATCTTTACCCGGTTTTAGAATGAGTGAAATGGAGGCTTCGGTAAGACTCTGTGGAAGATGTTTTTGTGTTAAGGAATGATTAAACATTTCTAATAGAATCGGAACAAGTTGTTTCCTAAATTTTTTATAAAATTCCACAGGATAGCCATCAGGCCCTGGAGTTTTGCTGCTCTGCATGCTCTTAACTGCGTCAATGACTTCCTGTAATTGTAAAGGGCTGTCTAAGTCATCTCTGGCAGCGTCGTCTAGAGAGGGCAAGTCAATGGTATCCAAAAACTTGTTCATGGGTGAGGTGTCACGTGGGAATGTGGATGTATACAAATGTGAGTAATATTCTTTGAAGGTGCTATTTATTTCCTGTGGGTCAACAGATAAGACTTGTGAAGATTTGCGAATTTGTGGGATCAGACGTGAAGCTGCTCTACATTTTAATTGATAGGCCAAAAGGCGGCCAGCCTTATCACCATGTTCATAGTAATGGCCTTTGGACCATAGTAGGTGTTTTTCAGTTCTTTCCAATGATAACAAGTCATATTGAGTTTTCAGTTCAATTCTAATTTTGTTTAATTCTGGTGTTGGGGATGCAGCGTATTGGTTGTCTATTTTTTTAATGGCTGAAATAAGTTCTTGTTCCCTTTTCTTCCTTTCTTTATTGCGTGATGTGGAATATGAAATTATCTCACCTCTTATAACCACCTTTAGTGTTTCCCACAGAATGGATGGGGAAATGCAGTCTGTTCTGTTAAATGATAAGAATTCGTCTATTGCCCCTGAAATTCGCTTACAAAAATGGTCATCAGCTAATAGGGCAGTATTTAATCTCCAGGTGTTATGCGGTGCAGGATTTTGTGAAAATGTGAGATCAAGGATGACAGGTGCATGGTCTGACTCAACAATGGCCATAAACTCGGCTTTTTCAACTGCAGGAAGTAGTGTTTTGTCAATGAAAAAATAGTCAATCCTACTGTATGTATGGTGTACGTGAGAATAGAAGGAAAAGTCTTTTTTCAGTGGGTACAAGAATCTCCATGGGTCCACACAACCAATCCTACATATAAAATCAGAAAGGACTTGGGACATTTTAGATCGAGTAAGGGTTCTGGGACATGAGCGGTCCATTTTTGGGTCAACTACTGTGTTCATATCGCCAGCCAGGATCAGCTTGTGTGTGTCCAGATCTGGTATGAGGGATATTAGTTTAGTAATAAAGCTGCTGTCATCCCAGTTAGGAGCGTATACATTTACATGGACAGTAGGAGTGTTAAAGAGAGAACCTGATACTATAATATATCGGCCTTGAGGATCAGAGATTATTTTGGATGAAGTGAATACAATTTTTTTATGGATTAATATTGATACCCCTCGAGATTTAGTGTTGTAGCTGGAGTGGAAACTTTGCCCAACCCAATTCTTCTTCAGCCTAATCTGATCTGCAGTTATGAGGTGGGTCTCTTGCAAAAACACTATGTCCACCTTTAGCTTCTTTAAATGAGAAAAAACACGTGCCCTTTTAATTGGTCCATTGAGCCCCTTAACATTCCAGCTTGAAAATCGTACTGGTGACGAGCCCACATCAAACCCGACATTACGTGCATTATTACCATCAGACATATCCAGAAAAAAATAACAAAATAGAGTGGTGACGAGACGTGCACATAATGGAATGAGGCGCTTTTTTGCTTTTGAGGTCATATGTAAATATAAACATTTTGGCAGTGTGTAACCCCCCTTCAGAAAAACAAAAACTATCCCCCCAGGTCCCTAAGAACAGCCCCCCTATCCCAAACAAACAACACACATAACCTATGTCTGTCATCTGAACAGTGACAGACTGCAGGCTCCCTCCTAATAATACAGTCTTCCGATGCATTCTAAACCGTCCGTGAAGAGAATGACCCTTTACTGTCATTGAAACGTATTGGAGTGGAGATAAAGAGTGTTCCTTATAAACAAAAGTCATGTAAGGTTCACAACCATTCTAGTGAAAAGAGAAAGAAAAAGTGTGAGAGAAAAAAAAACAAAAAACAAAAAAACCCTGCATATGCAGACAAGCCGAATAGGCGTGTTGTTACAGACCGTTGGCCTATGTAGCCTCACAAATTATAGTCACTGAGTAGGCACGCGCGTCATCAGCAAAATGGTTCTGAGCACAGAAACCATTCGAGTAGGCTAATAGGTAGCCCTGCATGTGATAATGGACTCAGTATTCACTGCCTGGGAAGCATGTAAAGTTGGCTATAAGTAAAGTTCAAGCAGATCACTGAATCCCCGCATTATGTTACAATTCACTGGCACTGTTATTCTAAGATACCTGGCGCCACCCGACGGTCGTAGAATGCCTGTGCCTCCTCTGGCGTGCCAAAGTCCAGGGATTCCCCTTCGAAGAATACGCGCAGCTTGGCTGGATACCGGAGATGGAACTTAATCCCTCTCAGGTAGAGTGAATGCTTGATGCTGTTGAATTCCGCTCTCCTCTGAGATAAACTGCTGCTGTAGTCAGAGTAAATCCGTACAGCGGCGTCCTTGTATTCCATGGCGTTCCGTGTTGCAAAGCTTAGGAGACGTTCCTTATCTTGAAAGCGGTGAAAGCATATCAAAAATGTCCGTGGATTTTGGTCAGCTCTTGCCGATTTCTTCCCTACTCGATGCGCTCTGTCCAAGGCTGGGGCTGAGTTGAAAACTTTGCCGCCTGTAATTTCCATCAGCAATTCAGACATAAATGTCACAGTATCTCCATCACCTTCGCTGCCCTCTGGTACATTTACGATTCTCAAGTTGGATCGACGTGAACGGTTTTCTAGGTCTTCAATCCGATCGAGAAGGGCTGGGTTTTGCTTGCGCAGGGACTGAATGGCTTGCTCCACTTTGGTGATTTTCTCAAAATTATCACCAGCTAAAGTTTCTGCATCGGTCAGGCGCGTTTGAAAACCATCCACTGTCTCGCGTAAAGCGTCAACGGAGGCATGTAAAGGGCCGACAGCTTGTTGGATGAGACTGGAAATGTCATCTTTTATGCTGGTACGTTGTTTAGACAGTTCTTGAACCAGTTGCGACATTGAGATTCCTTCTTCTTGGGAGAGACGGTTAGCAGGAGACGCCATTGCAGCTAGCTTCTTGGCAATCGTGTTCCTTGTAGTCGGTGGAGCAGGATTTGGTTTCGGTTTTGAATGTTTGCTCATCATACGTTTGCAATTATGGTATATAGTACTCTTATCTACGTTATTAAAACTGACTTTCGTTGGACAATGACTGGATAATTTTAAAGTTATTTTCAAGCGAGGTCAGAGCTCTTCACCCTTGCTGCCTATCTCTCCATGGCGCCGCCGGAAGTCCTGCATATGGACTTTCAAGGACACAATATGCCACCTCTAGTTCCATTGCATCTCACAAGCAATAGATGCCATTTAGTTTACAGTAAACCAATTCATCGCTTTGGGGATAAAAAATGCAGCTATTCTGCAATGTAGTTATTGATGATTACCGCCTCACTGTAGTAACATGTCTCTGAGGAGAGAATTGTCAGGTACCTTTTTTAAATGTAATGTTTTGGCCTTTTACATCTTTGTTATCCAAACAGGACAGTGAAAGAGACAGGAAATGAGAAGAGGAGAGAGAGATGGGGAAAAATCTGGGAAACGGCCGTGTCCGTGTGTGTGTGTGAGTGTATGTGTGATTGTGTGTGTATGTGTGTGTGTGTGTATGTTTATGCGTGTGTGTGTGTGCATGATCAGGGCTTTAAATTAACACGAGCCAACCGGCCAAATATTGGTGAAATTTCAGTTTGGCTGGTAGAAAAGACCAACTTACTAGCCACTTTGACCCATTCGTGAGTGTGTGTTTGGCTAGTAAGATTATAATTTACTAGCCATTTTGGCTGGTAATTTTAAAAGTTAATTTGGAGCCCTGTGCATGATGTATGTGTGTGTGTGAGTGTGTGTATGTGTGTGTCTGTGTGTAACGTACATGTGTGCATGAGTGCGTGTGTGCATGTGTGCGTGTGTGCAGTGGCTAACTAACGCCCCTTATCTCCACGGCCACTTCATCACTTTGGCAGCTCCAATGCATCACTGCCCATAAGGAACACATTCATTAAATATGCAATCATATCACCTGTTGCCTTTGATTAATCACAAAACGTGTAATTAGATTTTTTTTTCTTTACCCGCCACTCTACGTACTTCATCCCAAACTTGGAACATGAGCCTTATAAAACTTGCTGTTTTCAAACGGCCAGAAGTGGGTATAGTCTCAAGGTACAGCCGACTCTAAAAGCAATCAGCATCCATTAAAAACCGAATGAGGGTTGGACAAGAGATGAAAAAAGCAGAGAATATAATGAAAGTAGAGAATTAGCTGCATCAAAAGACCGGTATTTGAGTAATAATGTAGAACTGACTTCATGATGTTTGCAATGAGTTTTCAAGCCTTTATTGCTCATATCAGACAGGACAGTGGAGGAGAGACAGGAAGTGAGTTGGGAGAGAGAGATGGGGAAGGACCGGCAAAGGACCCGGACCGGGAATCGAACCCACAGTAGGGCCATGAGTTTATAATTATAGTAAATATAATTAAATAATTATAATTATTAATTATAATTAATTATTATTATTAAATAATAATTAAAGTAAATAAAATGTACAGTATGTGTTGCAATACTGGCTCCATTTTCTCCCTTGACATACAGTGAAGTCAGCAATTTTGCATGGCTCAGACCAAAATGACTACAAAAATATAAAAGTAATGAGGCCCCTGTAAAACAGAAGGTCTGTGGCCCAATATTGGGTAGTCTCTTACTGCAGATGGGGTCACCGGCGGGCCTATTCACTATTTGCTTAAAATACTCTGCTACATCACAACAACATTGCTATGGCATTACTGTGTGCATTACAGTAAGTAACAGATTACAGGTAAAACATACAGAAGCCATTACGATTTAGCGACAGTAAGGTTATAACATAGGCTCTGCGTTAAGGGGTTAATTCATGCTGTTGACAACTGCACGGAGCATCAACAAATTTGCTAATAGTTCTGCATAGTCCATTTTACAGCTCTAAGTATAACTCTCTATGCTTGCTCCAGGAAGGATGAAAGAGAGCATAAGTCATCTCCATGTTTGGAACCAAGCTTGCAACCTTCTAACCTCAAACTGCTTGACTGCTAATCCATTATTTCCTCAGCTCAAGCCTCTGTCATCTACAGTGTCTTATGAAAGACAATAGTAGTTCCAATTTATACAAATAAAGAAATTGTGTTACGCTGTTACACTGTAAGAAAATTTCCCTGCAAAATAACGGCAGTTACTGGCAATTATATTTACCTGCAATTCTACTGTTATTTCACACCAAAAATCAAATACAGCTCATTGCTGTTTAATGTATCACAGTATATAACATTTTTTCAGCAGCAATTGAACTGTTAAATAACAGTACTCTACAGAAAAATAACAGTACATTTCAGTTAAAAAGTTGAATTGTACTGTGTGATGACAGGCAAATACTGGGTCATAGTTGTATTCATGAATATGGCCATGGCAACTTCCCTGTGGTTACCAGCCCACCCTCCCATCGTTCACCATGACTGGAGTGCCTTGAGCATGATACTATGGCGCTATGCTGTATTGAGAAAATGGTTTGCGGTGGTCCTTTGAAAGTGTGGGCATGAATAAAATTTCAGAGTACGCAGTGCTGTTACAATGATAGTGTGCAAGGTGGGCTTTTTACTGTATCTCTTGACGAGCCAATGATGAATATAGCATTGGTCAGTCTTTAAAAAAATATTTTGCACCAAGTAGCACAGCAAACAAGCAGCACTACAAGCTAGCTCTCAAAGCAATGCCTAATTTGCAGCAGGCACATTATATGCAACAATGCCACACATGATGCCACATACAGCAAGCTTTCACAAAGAGGAAAGTGTGCAGCATGTAAGCAAGCTTGTAGGCAAGCTTGTAGGCAAACAATGCTATGCTGTGCCATGCAGGCCAGCCAGCAGGCAGGCAAGCAACTGAAGTGTTGATAGTCCAGATTTATATACAGGTGCAAGAGTACCATGTGACCAGAGTCATCAGGCCCTTGGCAGGTGACGCCCGTAATTGAATAATGGCATAACAGCCCTACTCAGGTGAGGCCAGGCACTGATTAGCAGATTGGTTTAGATGGGGCTGCTTGTTGCAAGAGTGTTACAAGTTCTTAAAATGTTTCAGCCATTCACACTTTCATCACTATCAAAATGCATGTGCTACTCACACTTTGCTGCATCAAGCACTTTTTAGGTATTGAAGTTTCCTTAGAAATTGTTGCATCATGCTTGATAGTATCAGATAATCTTTAACCAGTCAGAATGACTTCAGTTCTTCAGGTGGTATTGAAGTTCGATGGTGATCACGGACAAGTGGAGGATGAGTGGGTTTCAATGGTGCTTGCCACTTGTTATTTTCTAGAGATGCACCGGATCCGGTTCCGGTTCCGGATCCGTCAGGATAATAGAGTTTTTCACAGGGTCCGGGTCCGGCAGGATCTTAAGCAGTGGATCCGGTTTCCGCCATTTTACCTACAAATCAGGGTCTGGTGCATGTCTAGCCTAGGCTTTTCAGTCTTTCACAACCCCAATCACTGCATGGAGTGAAATCCCT
>NC_085867.1:19066803-19088104 GCF_034702125.1 Engraulis encrasicolus | reverse complement strand
TCCTGAGTCACTCACAGGGCCGTGTGTGTGTGTGTGCGTGTGCGCATGTGCATGTGTGTGAGTCTACTTTCTGTGTGTGTGTGTATATGTGAGTCTACTTTCTGTGTGTGTGTGCGTGCGTGCGTGCGAGCGTGTGTGTGTGTGTGTGTGTGTGTGTGTGTGTGTGTGTGTGTGTGTGTGTGTGTGTGTGTGTGTGCGTATGCCTGGCTGTGTGTGAGTCTACTTTCTGTGTGTGTGTATGTGTGTGTGTGTGTGTGAGTCTACTTTCTGTGTGTGTGCATGTGTGTATGCATGCATGCATCCATGTGTGTCCCCCCCCGTGCTTGCATCGCGTGGTACATGAGAGAGAGAAACTAACTGCCGTCTATGATCAGGTGTCGTTTCTCACACATACTGTATCTTCCAAAGAGACTGGCCTCTGTGGCTCTCTGTCTCCGGCCTTTGCATACGGACTTTCAAGGACACATATGCCACCTCTAGTTCCATTGCATCTCACAAGCAATAGATGCCATTTAGTTTACAGTAAACCAATTCATCGCTTTGGGGATAAAAAATGCAGCTATTCTGCAATGTAGTTATTGATGATTACCGCCTCACTGTAGTAACATGTCTCTGAGGAGAGAATTGTCAGGTACCTTTTTTAAATGTAATGTTTTGGCCTTTTACATCTTTGTTATCCAAACAGGACAGTGAAAGAGACAGGAAATGAGTAGAGGAGAGAGAGATGGGGAAAAATCTGGGAAACGGCCGTGTCCATGTGTGTGTGTGAGTGTATGTGTGATTGTGTGTGTATGTGTGTGTGTGTGTATGTTTATGCGTGTGTGTGTGTGTGCATGATCAGGGCTTTAAATTAACACGAGCCAACCGGCCAAATATTGGTGAAATTTCAGTTTGGCTGGTAGAAAAGACCAACTTACTAGCCACTTTGACCCATTCGTGAGTGTGTGTTTGGCTAGTAAGATTATTATTTACTAGCCATTTTGGCTGGTAATTTTAAAAGTTAATTTGGAGCCCTGTGCATGATGTATGTGTGTGTGTGAGTGTGTGTATGTGTGTGTCTGTGTGTAACGTACATGTGTGCATGAGTGCGTGTGTGCATGTGTGCGTGTGTGCAGTGGCTAACTAACTCGCTAATGTCCCCTTATCTCCACGGCCACTTCATCACTTTGGCAGCTCCAATGCATCACTGCCCATAAGGAACACATTCATTAAATATGCAATCATATCACCTGTTGCCTTTGATTAATCACAAAACGTGTAATTAGATTTTTTTTTCTTTACCCGCCACTCTACGTACTTCATCCCAAACTTGGAACGTGAGCCTTATAAAACTTGCTGTTTTCAAACGGCCAGAAGTGGGTATAGTCTCAAGGGACAGCCGACTCTAAAAGCAATCAGCATCCATTAAAAACCGAATGAGGGTTGGACGAGAGATGAAAAAAGCAGAGAATATAATGAAAGTAGAGAATTAGCTGCATCAATGTATTTGAGTAATAATGTAGAACTGACTTCATGATGTTTGCAATGAGTTTTCAAGCCTTTATTGCTCATATCAGACAGGACAGTGGAGGAGAGACAGGAAGTGAGTTGGGAGAGAGAGATGGGGAAGGACCGGCAAAGGACCCAGACCGGGAATCGAACCCACAGTAGGGCCATGAGTTTATAATTATAGTAAATATAATTAAATAATTATAATTATTAATTATAATTAATTATTATTATTAAATAATAATTAAAGTAAATAAAATGTACAGTATGTGTTGCAATACTGGCTCCATTTTCTCCCTTTACATACAGTGAAGTCAGCAATTTTGCATGGCTCAGACCAAAATGACTACAAAAATATAAAAGTAATGAGGCCCCTGTAAAACAGCAGGTCTGTGGCCCAATATTGGGTACCGTAGTCTCTTACTGCAGATGGGGTCACCGGCGGGCCTATTCACTATTTGCTTAAAATACTCTGCTACATCACAACAACATTGCTATGGCATTACTGTGTGCATTACAGTAAGTAACAGATTACAGGTAAAACATACAGAAGCCATTACGATTTAGCGACAGTAAGGTTATAACATAGGCTCTGCGTTAAGGGGTTAATTCATGCTGTTGACAACTGCACGGATCATCAACAAATTTGCTAATAGTTCTGCATAGTCCATTTTACAGCTCTAAGTATAACTCTCTATGCTTGCTCCAGAAAGGATGAAAGAGAGCACAAGTCATCTCCATGTTTGGAACCAAGCTTGCAACCTTCTAACCTCAAACTGCTTGACTGCTAATCCATTATTTCCTCAGCTCAAGCCTCTGTCATCTACAGTGTCTTATGAAAGACAATAGTAGTTCCAATTTATACAAATAAAGAAATTGTGTTACGCTGTTAGTTCTACTAAAAACAATGACAACATGCATCATTTTCTATGGATACCTGAAAACCTGTTGAGAACACCTAAAGTAATGGTGTCATCTGGACACTGTGGCAGCATTGAGTACAGTACAGCAGCTTAAATTTTCAGTAATTGCAGTCGAGTGACGGATGCCCTGGTCATGTATATTTGTTTTCATGAATGCAGACAATAAACCGAGCAGCTGAACCCCTGGTCTCCTTCTGGTCTTTGGACGGGTCTGTTACATTGGGCATCCGTCACTCGACTGCAATTACTCCAGCGTGGGGCGATCTAGCTGGAGGTACGGAGGGCGCAAGCACCCAAGAGGCACGAACGCGAAAAGCAGTCCCATTCACCGTACTGTTGGAGAATACAGTGCAGGACCAGTGTTTCCCATACATTGAGGAAACTATGGCGGCCCGCCATAGTTTAAATTTGGCCGCCATAGTTTCCCGAAAATGTTTAAAAAAAATAATAAAAAAAAAAATTAAAAAAAAATTTTACTTTTTTTTTTTATTATTTTTTTTTACGATTGCCGTTTTTGTTAAAAACGATTTGAATTACGATTTCCATCGCATTTTCCTCCTGGAGTAAATACATCCAATAGAGAACACCACAACTGCTTGAAAGCAGGGCTCTACAGTGCGAGCATTTTGGTCGCATATGCCCCTAAAATGATTGTGCGAACGAAATAATAGAAAGGGCGCACGTGTGCGAGTAGATATTTCAACCCTTTCAATCGTATTTTGCTCCTAAAATAAATACACCCCATAGAGAAACGCAGGAACGTGTGAACGAGAGAAGGCGCAAAAGACAGCGTGCGCGTCGCGCACAGAGAGACAGAGGCAGACAGACAAACAGTCGGGGGAGTTTTGAAATAAGATAAGCGTCGGGAGTATCGAGCGCTTCCAATGACGGAGAAGTGCTGGAGAGAAACTTCAGCGCTAGAATTGCTAATCCGCTTAGCACAAATGCTAACAAATGCTCAACCTGTTAACTTAGTGAGAAGAAATAGCTTCGGTTTGTACCATACATATCTTGTACGTGGCTTGTAGACCTAGGCCCTACTGTTTATGCTACTCCTCCTGAGACGTTGGCAAGGGAGTAGCCTACCCTACACAGCAGGCTCTCTCTGTGCGCTCACTTGCTCAACTGTCATCATCATCACGTCACGTCATCATGTGAAGTCAGTATTTTGTTGGACAGTCTCGGGGTGTAGCCTAGGGCACGTTTTTGATGTGCATGCCTTCAATATTGCCAAATTGAATATTTAGAGGAAATAAGTTTGGTTGGCATCTACTCTTTTTTGTTTCATTGTATATTGTATAGAACAATGTTATATTTTCAAAGGTAATGTTCAGATGCTGTTACTGTGGTACCAAATGTGATTAAAAAAAAGTGTAACCCATGGGTAGGCTGATAGCCTCATAGGCTATATAGCATACCCATATGCGAGTCATTGTATTTTCAGGACAGAAGTGTAATTGCCTCTCTGGTCTCTCTTGTAAAAAATCTGCCCCCCTGACCAATTTCATCCCAGCACCCTGCCAGATCCTGCTGTGTAGGCCTGAATTGAAACACCAGCTGTGTATAGAAATTAATGTGATGGATATAAATGTATAATATTTTGTTTAGTCCTTTTACTGGGAGAGGAAAAGTGTCCCAAAGTGACTTTAATTGTAGGCTTACCCCTCTAGAATGTGTATTTGTGTGTGGAAAGAGTATATTCTCTGTATATGTGTGTTAATAATGAAGCTGCGTCACAAAAACTCACTGTGCCCCTAATGAAAAAGCTAAGCGTAGAGCCCTGCTTGAAAGACAGAGGGATCTAAAGCCTAGTTAAGTTGTTGTAGTTAACTTGGGTTTGGGAATAATGAAAAAAAAACCTTCAGAGAAGGGAAAGTTGGGATGAGTTTACTAACACTCCCCAGGCTTTGTTTTACAGTTGTAATGACTTAGGTGACATACATGTGTAATATGTTGTTCTGCCCTTTTCATGGGAGGAATTTTGAAAAACTGGCCCTGTTACCAGCACCCCTCATGTAATAATAATGATAATTTCATGATACTCAAAGTCGCTTGAATGTGTAGGCCTACGCCTATGTGTGTGTGGGGGGGAAGGCATAGCCTAACCTCTTAGACCCTTTTTGTCTATGAGTTAACAATTTCACAGTGCTCTTAAATTCTTATCTCTGCTCCTATTTTGTTTTATTATTTTTTTCATTACATAGACCCCTGCATGAGGGATGAATGAAACTGTGTTGTAAACACAAATGATTCACTGTTCTGCATTTTTATTTTATAATACAAATGACAATGTACTGCTATTATACATGCCAATGTCTCCATGCCAACACCACCTCCCCCCCCCCCCCCCGGCCCGCGTGAAAAGACCCCCCCGCTGCGTGAATACAACAACCCCCCCAAGGCCCGCGTGTTTGAAAAGACCCCCTCCCCCCCCCCCCCCCCCCCCCCCCCCCACCGGAAAAGAATAAATCCCCGGCTGCCCCCATAGTTTCCAAAAATTCTGTGGGAAACACTGAGGACCATGAATGAACTGTGCAACCTCTTCAAGAAGATGGAAGCTCTTGCTTTGCCCTTATACAGTAGGAAATGTATGACTGCACATAAATGGCAAAAGTAAAGAATATAAAGAATAGAAACACGATAGATGGCCACCGTGACAGCAGCATTAGCAAAACAAGCAAAACACTGCCAGTGTCAGTGTGTCACCACTCGATTTTTCCAACCAATCAGTGGTGGCAGTGGCACAGAGAGAGAGAGAGAGAGGGAGAGAGAGAGAGAGAGAGAGAGAGAGAGAGAGAGAGAGAGAGAAAGAGAGAGAGAGAGAGAGAGAGAGAAGAAGAGTATAGTGTTGTGTTTGAGAGACTAGCCTAACACTGAGAGAGAGAGAGAGAGAGAGAGAGAGAGAGAGAGAGAGAGAGAGAGAGAGAGAGAGAGAGAGAGAGAGAGAGAGAGAGAGAGAGCGTGTGTGTGCGCGTGGAGGTTAATCAATCAGCTGGGGATCAATGACCCACATGAGCTGTTGCATAAAGAGGGATTAGGTCAGGGAAAGGTCCGCTGGGAGCCGCGAATAAAAACAAAGATTTTCCTCCAATAACAGAGTAGAGGACAGACATAGTGAAGCCGACAATGGGGGGTGCATATGGGTGGGTTGTCCTGGGCCCAGCAGTGGGGGGTGCATATGGGGCAGTTGTCCTGGGCCCAGGGAGACGGTGAAACCAGAATTGGGTGAACATTACACTGTATGTATTGAGTAGGTGGGGGCTTTCAGATGACTTTGTCCCGTGCGCCCAGCAAAAGCTGTAAGCGGCCCTGCGAAGGATGAACGGACGGACGGATGGACAAGAGCGTGGGCGAGCCAGAGTTGGCCAGATACAGCGAGAGAGTGAGAAAAAGAGAATGAAAAAAAGAGAAAACATGTCTCTGGAGCCATTATGTAATTCATGTCTGTCAACAGCTAATTTCAGCATGGTTTAGTTTTTCTCTCCCTCTATTTCTCTGGCTGACTGTGGTGCATTTCCTGAAACTTAAAAAAAAAAACTAAAAAAAACTAGGTGTGAATTTCATAACATAATCAAAACAGGTCTATAACTTCCAAAGCATTACAAAATGTTTCTTTCTGTTCTTAAAGTACACATTTTGTGACACTGAACATGTCAGTAGCAGCATGGCTGAAACGCTTGGCTGTATTGCCTCTAATTTAAAATTAGAAAGACTCAACTACATCATAACAACATTGCTATGGCAGTACAGACAGCCTTAAGCCACAGATTAAGACTTGATCATTACAATTTTGGTGATAGTAAAGTTATAGGCTCAGCGCACAGGGGTTGATTGTGTGTTTATGGCAGAAATAGAGAAAAAAATCAATGGACAATACCCCTCTTATGACCAATACCACAATACCCTCCTGAAAACGACTGCCTTTCTTTACATTTTACTGTGAGCTATGTTGTAAATTCACCAGGCCAGCTATCAAATAACATATTCTGCCTTCCTTCATTTTTGTGTCTAGTGACGAGCAAACAAACACCAGAGGCCGATGAGGGACAATCTGACACATTCACACCAGAAGCTTTAGTGTGTTTGTGTATTGACAGATTTAATGGACCAAAATGACAATAAACAATGAAATAATATGTAATGCTGGCCATTACAAAACCCTATATGTCTGTGAGGTCATGTGCTACAATACAACACAGGCGTCCTACATGTTGATGAGGGCAGGATATTGAGTGCGGTTGCAGTTACTGTAAGCCCTGCGGGTGGCCATCTTGTTTGTTGACATAATAGCCTACTGTATATACAGTACATGGTGGCCCTACTAACCTGACATCACCAGCATGGCTCACTGACCCCCATGTGTATTGTACGGTATTTACGTAAGAGACACAGTGTTGCACAATCACCACCTCATTCCCACCTGAGAAAAAAAATGACCAGAGAGGATGTTGTTTTGTCAAATTTTTAGCATCCGCTGCCTGGCTGATGATTATCTACCGCCTACAACTTTCACAGCTTCTGAAGGTGGACTGGTTAAATCCAGCCTGAATCATCGCGTTGAATCATCAATGTTATATCACAAAAAGTTCCAAAGAGACCATTAAAGTGATGAAATGTGTTTAAAAGTATCGTTCGACTGCATACTATACTGTATTTTGCCTGCCTGACCCAATATGATTGTCACTTATTAGCCTGGCGATTGTAACTTGCTACTTTACAAGCATTTGTCTAACAAGGGGTGATGAGGATACAGCAGAGGGTCGTGGAGAGAAGGAACTTTTTGCATAAACCTTTCATAGGCCTACGTAATATAACCACGAAGAAAGAATACACAACTTAAACAAAGTCAATGTAAGGAAGGTTTTTGAAACTTTTTTGAGTTTCGTGAACCAATGAGAGTATCTTCATTGACTTGGCAGACTAACCTGATTGGCTATGCGTCTTCCACCAATGAAAGGGGGCCACAGCCTCTGCACCTCCAGAAGCACCTGGTGCAGGTATGTGGGGTCCTGCCGGGCTCGCGCTCGCATCTCCTCCTGGACCAGATCACACCAACAAGCCAGGATGAGGGCATGATGAAGCAAGAACACAGTTGGTGCATGCTGGTACATTGTGTATGTGTATACTCTACTTAACCCTGTGTAAATGTACTTAAGGGAGCAATTCTGCCAATTTCAATATGCTGTTGTATTGCTCACGCTACCCTTGACTTGTCAGTACCCGGTGATGCTGCATTTATCGGCTCAGCCCTTTCCGAAATCTGAGCTATTCTAATGGGGGCAGATTTTGTTTACATTAAAAAAAACTTCTTAACATAGGCCACCCCAATATTTTCCCAAAAGGTATCTCTGTTTGCTAGTTGTCTGCTGATGTTGCATAACCTTTTGGATGTTTTTGGGAACAAATCAAGATGTTTCTTTCTTTCAACTGCATGTTGAAATTGACTGAAGTTATCCTTAAATAAAAACAATAACACTACTTCTGCACTAGCATCTGCACTTGTTATTCTGTATATTTCCTGTGCACTTTGTAACGGCTTGTGATGTTGGCTATGAAGATTATGACCTCAATTGTAAGCCGCTTTGGTTTAAAAAGCGTCTGCCAAATGCAATGCAATGCAATGTAATGTAAAGGTGCCGGTATGCTTGCTGCGAGCTGTAAATTACGCGCGTCACCGCGAGCAACCGACAGCACATGCTTGCTTCAAAAGCAGTTGACCAAATTTCGGACAAACTCAATGAGACGCTCTTAAAAGTTGCTGCCATTGTCGTTTTCATATCAAGCACACGCGTGGAACTGCGCAGTCTATCTTATGATCACCCCCAGCAAGTTTGAACATATTGCACCTGACGCACGCATTTGGCTGCCGTGTCCAACGCGCGCGAAATTGACATTAAATACGCATGTTAACGCGTTCATGAACGAATCGTGCACGCGCTCGCGTATCTTGCAGCAAGCATACCGGCACCTAAAAAATGGCAGCCACCTTGTGGGGCCCAGCCAGTGCCAGCGTGAAGGAGGTGAGGAGGGAGGCTAGTGCCTTGGGGATCAGAGCAGAGATGAAGAGCAACAGGTGCTGAGGGGCACAGCTGGGGTCCGGCAGAGGCAGAGAACGCAGGCAGCCAACAAACCTGGAGATATGGAGAGAGAGAGAGAGAGAGAGAGAGAGAGAGAGAGAGACAGGGGGAGAGAGAGAGAGGGGGAGAGAGGGGGAGAGAGAGAGAGAGAGAGAGAGAGAGAGAGAGAGAGAGAGAAAGGGGGAGAGAGAGATAGACTGCAGTTAAGGAAACGTGCAAATGTATGAAACAGGCACAGAAATGCAGAGAGCAGGCAGCACACAAAGTTCAATGAGGGTGATGTTCAAATGCACTATGTTACCAATAGACACCAGACAGGTCAGATTGGAAAACAGACAGATTTTAGATCCACATAGTATAGAAGATCAAATTATAGACAAACAGACAAGACACACCGACATGCAAACAGGCTGACACATGCATATGAATAACACATACAAAGTAATAATGGTTAGATTAATAAAATATAAAAAGTTGTAAGGTCGTAATTAGATTGGACGAGCACACACGCTGACATTAATATGGAGCAGCATCTGTTCTGGAAGCAATACCACTCCGGACCGCCCGTGTAGCGCACTGCACCTGAGGTAACGGAGCAAGAGGACCAAACAAAAAGGCCCGAGATCTTTATTGCATTATGGCCTTCACGGTGAGCCATTACACTGCTCGCACATATCGTCTGCATGTTCCATCAAAGCGCAATGAATTTTCAAAAAGTGGATTATTGCCCATGAGTGTAAACTAATAAGGTCGACATTACACCAGACAGTCGAGTCGGCTGGATCGGTCTATCGCTGATGAATAATAGGATCCTCGTCTCTCTCTCTCTCTCTGAGTTTATCACTATTGGCTTCTATTTCCAGTGTTAGTGTCTCTGTTCCTCTCTCTTTGCTCTCTCTCTCTTCATTTCTCCTTCCCTGTCTGTGTTGATGTGTTTGTATCGGTCTTCTGGCCCTTTTTTCATGTCTCTATGATTTTCTTTTCTTTTCCCTCTTTCCCTCAATTTGCTTGTTAGTTTGTCCTCCTTCTCTCTCTGACCTCCCCCCCCCTTTCTCTCTGACCTCTCTTCTGTCATGTCCTCCATGTTACGTCCTTTTTTCATCTCTCTCTCTCTCTCTCTATCTCTCCTACTCTCTCTGTCATCCTCTCCTCTCCCCTGTCATGTTTGTCCAGAGTAAACAGGCTCTCCTCCCCTCTCCTCTCCTCACCCTTCCTCTCCTCTCCTCTCCACTCCTCTCCTCTCCTCTCCTCTCATCTCCTCACCCTTCCTATCCTCTCCTCTCCATTCCTCTCCACTCTTCTCCTCCCCTCTCATCTCCTCACCCATCCTCTCCTCTCCTCTCATCTCCTCACCCTTCCTATCCTCTCCTCTCGTCTCCACTCTTCTCCTCCCCTCTCCTCTCCTCACCCGTCCTCTCCTCTCCTCTTATCTCGTCTCCTCTCCTCTCCACTCTTCTCCTCTCGTCTCCTCATCCGTCCTCTCCTCTCCTCTCGTCTCATCTCTCGTCTCCTCTCCTCTCGTTTCCTCTCCTCCTCTCTTCTCCTCTCCTCACCCGTCCTCTCCTCTCCTCTCCTCTCCTCTCCTCTCCTCTCCTCTCCTCTCCTCTCCTCCCCTCTCCTCTCCTCTTGCCTCCTCTCCTCTCGTCTCGTCTCCTCTCCACTCTTCTCCTCTCGTCTCCTCATCCGTCCTCTCCTCTCCTCTCCTCTCCTCTCGTCTCATCTCCTCTCGTCTCCTCTCGTCTCCTCTCCTCTCCTCTCTTCTCCTCTCCTCTCCTCTCCTCTCCACTCCTCTCCTCTCCACTCTTCTCCTCCCCTCTCCTCTCCTCACCTGTCCTCTCCTCTCCTCTTGTCTCCTCTCCTCTCGTCTCCTCTCCTCTCCACTCTTCTCCTCTCGTCTCCTCATCCGTCCTCTCCTCTCGTCTCATCTCCTCTCGTCTCCTCTCCTCTCGTTTCCTCTCCTCCTCTCTTCTCCTCTCCTCACCCGTCCTCTCCTCTCCTCCCTCTCCACTCTTCTCCTCTCCTTCCTCTCCTCTCCTCCCTCTCCACTCTTCTCCTCTCCTCTCCTCTCCTCCCCTCCCCTCCCCTCTCCTCTCCTCTCCTCTCCTCTCCTCTCCTCACCCGTCCTCTCCTCTCCTGTCCCGTCCTCTCTTCTCCTCTCCTCACCCGTCCTCTCCTCTCCTCTCCTCCCTCTCCACTCTTTTCCTCTCCTTCCTCTCCTCTCTTCTCCACTTCTCTCCTCTCCTCTCCTCCACTCTCCTCCTCTCCTCCTCCCTCTCCTCTCTTCTCCTCTCCTCCTCCCTCCTCTCCTCCCTCTCCTCTCCTCTCGTCTCCTCTCATCTCCTCACCCTTCCTCTCCTCTCCTCTCCTCTCCACTCTTCTCCTCTCCTCTCCTCCCCTCCCCTATCCTCTCCTCTCCTCTCCTCTCCTCACCCGTCCTCTCCTCACCCGTCCTCTCCTCTCCTCTCCTCACCCGTCCTCTCCTCTCCTCTCCTCTCCTCCCTCTC
The DNA here is from genome assembly GCF_034702125.1 of Engraulis encrasicolus. Taxonomy (NCBI): domain Eukaryota; kingdom Metazoa; phylum Chordata; class Actinopteri; order Clupeiformes; family Engraulidae; genus Engraulis; species Engraulis encrasicolus. Next base: position 19,077,112 of record NC_085867.1, on the reverse strand, counting down.
CACTCTTCTCCTCTCCTCTCCTCTCCTCCCCTCTCCTCTCCACTCTTCTCCTCTCCTCCCGTCTCCTCTCCTCTCCTCTCCTCTCCTCTCCTCTCCTCTCATCTCCTCACCCTTCCTCTCCTCTCCTCTCCTCTCCACTCTTCTCCTCTCCTCTCCTCTCCTCCCCTCCCCTCCCCTCCCTTCTCCTCTCCTCCCTCTCCTCTCCTCACCCGTCCTCTCCTCACCCGTCCTCTCCTCTCCTCTCCTCTCCTCACCCGTCCTCTCCTCTCCTTTCCTCTCCTCTCCTCTCCTCCCTCTCCACTCTTCTCCTCTCCTCTCCTCTCCTCTCCTCTCCTCTCCACTCTTCTCCTCTCCTCTCCTCTCCTCTCCTCCCTCTCCTCTCCTCTCGTCTCCTCTCATCTCCTCACCCTTCCTCTCCTCTCCTCTCTTCTCCTCTCCTCTCGTCTCGTCTCCTCTCCTCTCATCTCCTCTCCACTCTTCTCCTCTCCTCTCCTCTCCTCTTCTCTCGTCTCCTCTCCTCTCCTCTCCTCTCCTCCCTCTCCTCTCCTCACCCGTCCTGCTCCTCTCCTCCCTCTCCTCTCCTCTCCTCACCCGTCCTGCTCCTGCTCGTCCTCCAGCTTCTCCTTGATGATGTCCATGAGCTTGTCTTTGGCCTCCAGGGCCGTGCTGAAGCCAGAGGACCACAGAGGCACCTTGATGTTGACAGGGGCCGAGATCAACCCTGCAGACAGGAGAGGAGAGGAGAGGAGAGATAGAATACAGAAGGAGGGAGGGAGGGAACAGAAAGGTAGGTAGATCATAGATAGATACAGTAGCTAGTGACAGAAAGCAACAGAGAGTGAGAGAGAGAGAGAGAGAGAGAGAGAGAGAGAGAGAGAGAGAGAGGGAGAGAGAGAGAGAGATAGAGACAGAGACAGAGACAGAGACAGACAAAACCAGTTGATACCCGTATCGGTTGGTCTCAGCCGCTGCGCTACCTGGGCTAGCGTACAGGAAGTTCTCCTGAGCAGTCTTGATGTCTGCAAGAGCATATTGTATTACAGGCCACATCCATCCCCTCTGCCACAGTGGCCACAGTGCTCATTACATGCAGGGTGCGATTTGTAGGGGGGGATGGGGGGGATTGTCCCCCCTTCTGGTTTTGATATTGCCACATTTTCTTCATGATTTTAATAGTGACTGCATGTAACTCCATTGATAATGCTTAAAATCTGAAACATATCCCCCCTTCTGGTTCTTCAACAAATCGCACCCTGCTTACACGTATAGTACTCTAGTACTGGATGTACACGACTACATCACAGCGACCGCACAACAAGAGAGATACAGTACAACTGCCCAACACCAGTACATTTAACACAAGCCCCCTGCGACAGGTTCCATTAATGCAATTAGTACTACACTGTGCCTTACATTGTAGTGCCATCAATATCAAAGCAGACATGAGTTACACGTAAGCAGAAGTGGAGATATGAGAGTTGTATGGTCATGTCAAAAGTGGAATAGAATTGGCCAAGCCTGTACTGCTACGCGGGCAATACGGGTCCGATTCCCAACCCGAGTAATTTCCCGATCCTCTCCCATCTCTCTCTGTCCCACTCATTTCTTGTCCCACTCTTTACTGTCCTGTTTAAATAAAGAAACCCCCCCACAAAAAAAGTAGAATAGAATAGAACAGGACTGCACAATGAATAATATAATTGTCTGGTATCTTAAAAATACAGTGTGTTGACAATACAGTGCAAAATGATAGATATAGATTAACTGTGTATTAAAACAGCAGATATTGATTTTTTTTCCTATGGTTTTATTTCCGATAGATATGTGTCTAGTGACGTAGGTGTACTATTATGGTGCACACATCCTCTGTCTCCCTGAAATGGCCATCCCATCTGTCACTGTGTACAATTTACTGTAGATAATCAACATCATTAAGTAGGCCTCATACATACATACAGTACAATACATTCGTACGTCTATCATTCCCTCTTATCCTGCTGTCACATTTATGAGGGAGCCATGTCATTGGCTATTGGCCAGGTGGGCAGCCAGCTAGTGTTTTCCTCTATCCCGTAATCTCCATAGTGTGGTTAAGCTCTGAGTACAGTTAGGACTGGACAGCCTGACCCAGCTGTGGCCGGCCCATTCACTCACTCACTCATACACACTGACGCACAAACACACACACAAAAACACACACCAAATACACACTCACACGCTTTTGTCACTCACTCACCTACCCACTCATTCACTACTTCAGGGGTTCCCAACCTTCAGGGTCCACTTCTGACCCAATCAAGAATAAAACTCAAATAAATCAATAGCAACACACACCAAAATATGCTTATAATTTGTAGAAAATTAGGCCCACTTGGAATAGCTTCAGGGCCCACCAGTGGGCCCCAGCCCATAGGTTGAAAATCACTGCACTACTTCATTCACCCACTTACCATCATTCACTCATCGTCAATTCTCCCTCCTTCTCTTCCTCCTCTTTTCTCGCTCACTGTTCCACTGGAGCCCTATCTCACGCCTTTCGTAAAGTCTTCACGAAAAAAATAGAGTAATTTTCGTGGTGCATTCACGTTATTGCCCGCCTTTCGTAAAATCTTCACGAAAATAATAGATTAATTTTCACGCTGCCTATTCACTTGAATTGCCCACTGCTGCTATGGTTATCCAAAACGTCTGCAGGGGCGGGGGGAGGGGTGCTGACAGAACACTGCTGATACACTCGGGACTCACTAATTCGACGCCCTTTCGGTACTTACGCCTTATGTCCCCTAAACCTAAACCTAAACCTAACCCTAACCTTAACCCTACTTAACCCTAAACCTAACCCTAACCTTAACCCTAACCTTAACCCTAACCTTGACCCTAAACCTAAATTGCTTGTTTGAAATGTTTGATTACCATGTGACAGTAGGCTACCGAAAGGGCATCAAACTAGTGGGTCGCTAGGCAACAGTCGGGCAATTCAAGTGAATAGGCAGCGTGAAAATTAATCTATTATTTTCGTGAAGACTTTACGAAAGGCGGGCAATAACGTGAATGCACCACGAAAATTACTCTATTTTTTTCGTGAAGACTTTACGAAAGGCGTGAGATACGGTTGCTCAATCTGTCCATCCTTCCTCCCTTCAATCATCTCTTCATCCCTCCCTCGTGTGGAGGGCGCACAGGCGGCTGATGTCCTTGAAGCTCTCAGATGTCACTATCGTCCAGTGATGAGTGATAGTCCTTTTCCTTCTTCCCGTCCTCCCTTCCTTCCTACAGGACATCCCTCCTTCTTTCCCTCCAATCCCTCCCTTCCTCCTCACCATGTCAGTGGAAGGTGCAGAGGTGTGGGGGGCAGTCGTGGCTCAGTGGTTAGAGCACTGGGTTGGCAACCCAAGGGTTCTCGGTTCAGTGCCCGACCAAACCACGGCTGAAGTGCCCTTGAGCAAGGCACCTAACCCCCACATTGCTCCCCGGGCGCCGCTCAGCAGGCAGCCCACTCCTACGGACTAGTGTGTGTACTTCAATGTGATTGACTAGTCCAAATGGGATAAATGCAGAGAAAGAATTTCCCCTACCTAGGGGATCAAAATTGGCTCCAATCCAATCCAAATTGGCTCCAATTGGCTTCATCTCCTCAAACATCTCTGGTGTCACTGTCATTCACTCCTCATGCACTCCACCCTTCCTTCTCTTCATTTCATTTCATTTCATTTCATTTCGTTTCAGTTCAGTTTACTTTACTGATACCCGTACGTGAACTGGTTTTGCAGTTTAAGAGAAAGATGGGTGTCCTTACATACAGTATAAGCTACAAGACACATGACACATATAAACATGGCATCTAAAAACACATATACCCATTTCTCCATCCATACTCCCTTTGCTTCCTCCCTACCGCCCTTCATTCCTTCATATCTCCCTCTCTCCCTCACCGTGCCACTGAAGAGTGCGGAGGTGTCTCCTCAAACATCTCTGGTGTCACTGTCAGGGCCGGATTAACGCACAGGCTAGATATGGCTGCAGCCTAGGGGCCCCCATCTGCCAGGGGGCCCCTGATTGGCCAAAAGTGAAAAAGGGTAGAATGGTGACAAGATGCAATATTGAAAAGTCAATCTGTCGTGTTGAGTACAGTTGGTAAACATGATATCCTTAATTCCTAGCTTGTAATCATGACACTATGTAAATGTGCCGTGAAATTTGTCTTCCAGGGGGTCCCACAGCAACCTGTAGCCTAGGGGCCCCAGACCATCTTAATCCGGCCCTGGTCACTGTCATTCACTCCGTCCTCATGCACTCCACCCGTCCCTTCCCTTCTTCATTTATCCATCCATCCATCCATCCTCCCAATGCTTCTTCCCTGCTACCTCCCTTCATCCCTCCATCCAGGGGTGTCGTACAGGGGGATAAAGTGTGACTGAGTCTCCAGGGCCCCATGTATGTAGGGGGCCCACACAGTGTCTGATTTATGTAGATATATCCTCCTAACAGTACCGTGTTTACAAACAGAAAAAAATATGGCAGGTAGCAGGTTTCACTCAGGTTTCTTGATTAATTTTAAGGGTGCTGGCCCAAATAAAATACTTAGAATCAAAGAGATTACAAACAGAAACAAATTTGCAATTTGCTGCTATGCCCCTGTCTCCCTCCCTTCCTCACCGTGCCAGTGGAGGGTGCAGAGGCGCGTGATCTCCTCGAAGGTGTCTGGCGTCTCCTCGGCCTTGACGTTGAGGAAGAGGCCCAGCACCAGCTCCGAGCCCAGACGCTTGAAGACCGGGTAGACTGACTGGGGCTGCCCGCTGCAGTGACAAGACAAGGAAGGAGATCAGTCACTACACTACTGTACTGACTGGAGCTGCCCACTGCAGTGGCAAGACAAGGAAGGAGATCAGTCACTACACTACACTACTGTACTGACTGGAGCTGCCCACTGCACTGGCAAGACAAGGAAGGAGATCAGTCACTACACTACTGTACCGACTGGAGCTGCCCACTGCAGTGGCAAGACAAGGAAGGAGATCAGTCACTACACTACTGTACTGACTGGAGCTGCCCACTGCAGTGGCAAGACAAGGAAGGAGATCAGTCACTACACTACTGTACCGACTGGGGCTGCACGCTGCAGTGGCAAGACAAGAAAAACAGAGATAGAGATAGGAAATCAGTAACTACACAGATACTGCTGCAAACAAACACACTCTTCTGGTGATGATGATGATGATGATGATTATGATGATGATGATGACGATTATGATGATGATGACGACGACGATGATGATTTAGACAACATCAAAGTGGGATTGTTGTATCAGATTGCACATTAAAATTTGACATGTTTCACACTGTCACAACACACACACACACACACACACACACACACACACACACACACACACACACACACACACACACACACACACACACACACACACACACACACACACATACACACACACACACACACACACACACACACACACACACACACACACACACACTGTCTATTACAGTTTTTCTCGATTGCCTCCACACAAGTTCTGGTACTTCACACACAATTCTCGGAACATCTCACCCATTTCCCAACTCCCCTAACCAATGTCACTGAACACTAAACACAATTCCTACTTAACACTCAAATTCCAGTTTTAAAACACACTCTTTTCACACCATTACACACAATTCTCTGGATTACACTCAATTTTCATAAAGAAAAACACTGGGTTTCGCATGGAACACACTGTCATTCCCAACACTACAATCAACTGCCATACTATGTTCACTTCCTCATCACATGGGCAAACTCTCTTCATACCGGTTTACAATCTGAAATCATCACCCCATAAGGACACACATTGCAAGTCATATTGATGAAAAATGAGTGGATGCAAGGAGAAAACCCATTTGTTTAGTTTTTGAACTCAAAAATATGTTATACAAGACATAACTTTCATGTGGTTACCCAATATTTTACAATACATTAGTGCAAGTTTTAAATATTTTTAATGTAAAAATATGTACGTCTGTGTACTCCGAGTCTAAAAACAATATTTCAGTATTTTACTACAGAAAAATACCCTCTTTAGTAAGTAGAACACTGAAGAAAATAAGTTTCTACTGTGTTTCAAGTTGAGTATAGAGGTTTTTTTTTCATAGCAATAGGCTATACAGTAATGTAATGGGTTTTTTGTACTGCCAAATAGGCAGTGGGGTTTATCTTTGTGTTGTTTTTGTGAAAAAGACATAAAAATCTTTCTGTTTCTGTTTGTGTGTTGTGGGAATGAAGTTTTTCCAACTTATGTCACAGTATCCATGCAATCCAGAACAAAAAAGCCCAAGTTACTGGGAGAAATTAGTTTTACCCTGTGCCCAACAGTGTTTTAATGGGTCTGCAAATGTGTATTGTAGTGACTGTCTGTGTGTGTCATTTGACGACAAAATGAGGTTTTTAGAAGAGAGTACATTGTTTTGAGACAAGACGTGCATTTTTCAGAGGTAGTGAAGAGTTTGGCCCGTTGTGCGTGAGGTTTGGGGATTTGTGTGTAGAGTTTTGAGAATTCGAAGACCGATTCCGAAAATTGTGTGTAGGCAATCGAGAAAAACTGTAACAGGCCACAACTGTCCCTTGTTGTCCCTCGTTTGTTCTCCTAATGGCCAACCCTGTGTAAACCCCTCTTTCTGTTCAGTCATTGTCTGGTGGCTTCACTCTGAGCAACGCGGACCTCCAGCTCCTTGCTGTTTGAACTTTACAGAGAAAAAGCCCACATTGTAAGACGTGTATGTTTGCCCTTCTATACACCAATCACCTCCCACCTTGAGGACAGGTCTCTACAATACTTGAGACTTACTACTGTGCAACACAGTGCTAGTAGATCTGGAGTGGATTTCTCAAAACCAAAGTTGCTTACTACATTAGCTACTTTGTTGTTTTCAATGCGTTTTCCCATCGGCAACTACCAAAGTTGCTAACAGGCTAACAGCTTCTCTTTTGAGAAATGCACCCTTGCGTTGTTGGTGCGCCATAACATCTACTAAAAGGTATGATGTCTCTGTGTAATGTGGGACGGAGAACACTATTGGCAGCAGCCCAGCCATCCTCCACTGTTAGCAGCAACCCAGCCATCCTCCACTGTTAGCAGCAACCCAGCCATCCTCCACTGACCAGCTTGAGGACAGCTCTCTATGATACCTGCTTTTAAATTTACTTTGCGACACATTGCTATTCATATAATACATGTATATTTTAATTGATTAGGATTTTAATTATTTCTATTTTATGATCTTATTCCCACTTTTTATTTTAATCTACTCTGTATGCTTTGTTTTTTTATCAGTCTTATCTTTGTATAATTATCTGTATATCTTAGAGTTTATTGTATGGCTCCCAAAACGCAAAACAAATTCCCTTCGGGGTAATATAATAAAGGTGGTCATTCATTCATTCATTCATTCATTAATTCATTCACTCAATCGTCCATTCATTCATGCATTCATCCACCCATTCATCCATCCATCCATCCACCCATCCATACATTCATTCATTCTATACACACTGTAGCCATGTCCTGATGATTTCTACATGTAATGCAAAACAGAGTACCTTTATGAGTGTCCCTACTGGGCCACCCAACACTTCTCACCTTGAGGACAGGTCCTTCAGGCTGCGCTCACACACACTACACCGGAAAAATAAACAGACAAGCGGCCGTTTACATAACACATGATTCGGTCTCGTCTCCACACACACACACACACACACACACACACACACACACACACACACACACACACACACACACACACACACACTGAAACACGAACACACACGCACACACATGCACACACATGCACACACGCGCATGGCACACACACACACACACACACACACACACACACACACACACACACACACACACACACACACACACACACACACACACACACACACACACACACACACACACACACACACACACACACACACACACACGCACACACAATATAAAACACTATAAAGCACATACTGTACGTTTGAGATTCACAGGGGGATTAGCACAGATGTTGGTGTTACTGCACAGAAGCTTTTTTTAGAACAATGACAGCAGAATATTACGAACGTACTACGCATACAGTGCTACTTGATGTTAAGGACTGTTATTGTAAATGTCCTATACAGTGGCGGAACAATTGCACACCGGGCCCCAGGGCAAAACACTGAGAGGACCCCACATACGGTCTGCAAATGACACAACATGACCCCCACCACCAATAGAGGAGGGCCCAGGGGAAAATGCCCTGCTTGCCTTGCCTATGGCTCCGCACCGGGTCCTATGAGAATAGAATATCCCCAATCACAGGACTACAGTAAGGTTCGAAACAGAATCTGCATTTGAATTCTGCAGACCAGAGGAAATGAATCCACATATGGTGTCCTGCTACAGTGTTATGGCATGATTATTAAAAAGCTATGAAATATGGCCACTATGAAATATGAAAAGGCATTAAAAATGAAATGCTATTAAATATGCCAGCTCCAGTACAAGAATCAATTAAATAAGTCGAGTGTAGTCTACAAAAGATGATTCAGGAGGACTTAGCTTCTATAATTGATAACTAGATGTCATTTTTGTAAGAAATTGTGTTTGAGCTGAGTACATTTAATAAAAGTGAATGAATGAATTAAAAACAGTGAGTTTGGTTACATGATGCACGCATTGTCTCATAGTTAGTTTGATAAGGAAAACCCACTATTTACTGCTACAACCCTACCGCTACTGCTGCAGCTACTGCTGCCACCACCACTACTACTACTACTACTACTACTACTACTGCTACTACTACTACTTCTACTACAACTATGACTACTACTACTACTACTACCACCACTACTTCTATTACTACTACTTCTACTGCTACTACTACTACTACTACTACTACTTCTACTACTACTACTACTTCTACTACTACTACTACTACTACTACTACTATTTCTACTACTAACTACTACTACTACCACTACTACTACTACTACTACTACTACTAACTACTACTACTGAAGCTGTCTTTCACCAGACTAAAAAATGATTTGAGCAGATCGGAATGAGTATGCAATGCAGCATGAGAATTCACAGGCCGTCTACTAGTAGGCCTAGTAGACCATAGACAGAGAGAGTAGAGAGAGAGAGAGGTTCCATTGGCCCATTGTTTCCGGGTTCTATTATTGGGGGGGAAATCCCCCTTTAGGCAGACCTAGGCAGACCTGAGGACTGTTCTATTCAATGCTAGGAGCATTATGACACGCCCCTTTAGGCAGACAGGAACCTGGTCACATTAGGTGCCCATAGAAACCTATTATGTTGGCATATCTCTATACTTAAAGAATCTCTGCCATAGACTTCCACAAACAATACTACTAATAATAAGAATACGAATAAGAGTAAGAATAATAGGAACAACCATATAGGCCTATATACTGTATATTGTTGTTGCATCATTGGTTTAAAATTATAAACAAAAATATTAGAAATCCTCAAAAGCTAACACCTCCAACTTACCTGATGGTGAGCCCCCTAATTCAGATTCCACTATGCAACATAGCCCCGTCGTACTTATTACCTCTCTCATCGCTGCATTCATAAACATTAACATGGGTGACCTTTCTTTTCCACCTGGGCTATAGAGCTATGGCGATGTCCCATTGATGTGCCTGCTATTTGCCCTGTGGGCCACACAAGTCAACAGGTCTTAGCGTCTTGACACGACACGGTGACACGTTCATTACCTGTTAATGTAATCAGAGCTGGAGGCCAGGCACTTTCCCGAGAAGAGATTCATCAGAGAGAGACGCAACAGACTGGCCTCCTCCCCTGAGCCAGAGAGAGAGAGAGAGAGAGAGAGAGGGAGAGAGAGAGAGAGAGAGAGAGAGAGAGAATGAGAAAACAAATGAATGAATGAGAGGGAGATTAAAGAGGCTCATTAAAGGCCTGCTCATGAACCCAACAGATAAACTGATTCATAGATTACAGCTGGCGGACATTTTGGGTTAATAAAAGATTTGGTCATCATAATTGCGTTTGTGAATGGGATATGAGTGGAGTGAGCGATGATATAATTTTTTTTTTGCCAAAGACAATGATGTCATCGCTTATGGGATGTTATTTTTTTTTCTGGGAGGGAGTCTGAATTGTATGGTAAAATCCAGTCACAGCTCAATTTATTCCCTGTACTCTGGCGCCCTCTAGAGTTGAAAAAGAGACACTGATTTCACTGAAAGACAGTACATAGACGCATTTTTGCTCAACAAAAGCAATGTTAA